>NC_061112.1:88788141-89094348 GCF_002878395.1 Capsicum annuum | reverse complement strand
AAATTATTAATGACATTTCTTCTTCTTCCATTTTTTTTCTTCAATTTTTTTTTCCAATGGCATCCAAGAACTTATCAATGACATTTATTCTTCAATGGCATCCAAGAACTTGAATTACGAGAGACTGTTGAATCAATTTAGATTAGAAAATTTGAATTAATTTCTGTGTTGGAATCAGTCCTTAGCTCTCCAAAAATTGATTGACGTTGAGAATGTTGAAATTCATCAAAAAAAAAATAAAGTTTTTAGAATTTTGAATTTTTCGGTGCCATGACTGTCTAACGGCGTTGCACCATTGAAGGCGCTGACATTTTGTGAAAATCAAATATTTTTTTGGACATTAATTTTTGATTTGATTTTGATAAGATTACCTATCATGTTAATTCCATATGATTCATTATGCCATTGAAGAAGAAGAAGAAGAAGAAGAAGAAGGCATATGACGTGGAATTAAATTTTTATAGTAAAAAAAAGTAATATGACATGAAATTACGTGGCATGACATGTGGCAGCGCGTGCATCACACCCACATTCCAAATGACTGGTTGTTAGTTTTCAGGGGGGAGGATAATAATTCCACTTTAAAATAGTTCGAGGGGGTAATAATTTCATTTTAAAATAGTTCAGGGGGGTAATAGGTCACCTTTAAAGGTTGAGTGTGTAGTTGGGATTTCAACTAAAGGTTGGGGGATAATAGACCATTTTTCTTTTGTTAATAACTATTTTTGCTCTTACTTTTTATTTACATGGTGTTGTAAACCACCAGTGTGTTCTAGTTATTATATGTGGGTATAATTTATCTAAAAATGACATTCCTAAAAGCATATCTTTTGATGTTAGTTCATAATTATAGATTTCGTCTATTGTTAATATCTTATCCCATACTTGTATTTTTACATTTCTAGCCTTATAAGTAATTAAGATTCCTTCGTTATTAAATCCTCTAACTACTATTGATATTTTTAATTTATCCCATTTACTTTCTGGTAAATAATTATATCTACATAAATTGGCTTCTGCTCTTGTATCTATCATTGGTGTATAATATCTATTATAATATCCTTCTACGATTATTTTCATAAGTACATATAGTTTCATATCATGTCAAAGCTCTCTTTATTAATAATTTTTCTCTATTATAGGTTATGCATATTTGTGTATGTTCTATATTGTAGGATTTTACTTGTTCTAACTATTTTATTCCTAATATTATGTCTGCTTTTTGTATATCTTCCTTTATTTCAAATTCTATTTTTATTTTTCTAACACCTATTATTATTTCTTTTTTTTTCCTGTATCTTTATTGTTTATTAGACTCCTTGGTAGATCTGGACACGTATTACTATTGAATTTTATTTCTTCATTTTTTACTAGATATTTTGCTAAGTAATTTTCTTCTTGTCCTGTATTTATGAGTATTAAATATTCTTTTTCATTTATTGTTCCTGTTATGTAATATTGAGTTAAATTAACTGTTGAAGTTGTTTCATAATTTGTTCTTTTTGATGAGCTTAATGATTTTGGTTTTTCATAAGCTATTATTTTTGTTGTACTTATCCTATCATTTATTATTTCTAAATCTTCTTCTATGTCTATATCTTTGTAACTATAATCATTGTTATCAATTTTTTTTACGAATTGTTCAAAAGAACTTTCTATGTGTATTTTATTAATTTTATTCTTTCCAGTTATTTTATGTTTTGTTGTTAATACATATAGATTTTTACATCTTGCTATAAATATTTTACTTCCTGAGATTAGTTCTATTCCTGATATTTTCCAATATAATACTAATGATTTATCTATATTTTTATCTGTTATTGGTACTGAATAATTTGCACTTATTATAAATTTGAATTTTTGGTATATTAAATTTCCTTTTATGACACTAATTATGCTTTTTTCTATAAGTTTTACTAGCCTATCATCTGCTAAATATAGTTCTATTAGTGTATCTATTCCTTCTCTAAAACATGCTTTTATTAATATCTCTGTTCCTCCGAGGTGTACATATTTTATTGGGTCTTTACTTTTTATATCGTTTATTAATTATTCTTTTTGTTACTAGTGGTATACTAGCTCTATCTTTTGTATATTTACAATCTATTACATGCTCTTTTTGGCTTACTACATAGTATTCCTCTTTTCTTCTACTAAATATATTTTTTATTGTTGATATTTTAAATATTTTTTTACGCTTAGGTCTAACTCTTTTCCTTTTATTTCTTCAAATATATTACAGTCAAATATTACTTTTTGGTCAATTCCTTCTTCATTTAAATATTCTTCCTTTGTTATTATTTTTGTATCTTATTCAGTTATTTGATTCATCTAATTCACTATCTATTTCATTTTCTGAAATTTCATATATACTATCTTCACTTTCTAATTCATAATCTATATAATCTATTTGAATATATTCTGCAGTTTCTATCTTTATTTCTGATATTTGTTTCTTTTCTGGATCTTTAAGCATTTTACAATCTCTAGCTAAATGTCCTAGTTTTCCACAATTATAACAAACATTATTTTTATTTTTTCTCTCATTTTTATTTTTCTTATTTTTTTTAATTCTTCACTTTTCTCTTGATCTTTATGTTTTTTCTCTTCTTTTTTTTTTCTTGATCTTTTTTTTTATTTCTCTATTTTGTTTGATCATTTTTTTTCCATTTTCTCAACTTCTATTATATTTCTAATAAATAAAAAATTGGATAATTCACAAAGGGATTTTCTTTTTTGACATCAAAACAAATTTAAGGGCATGAATTGTTATTACAAAGTTCTTTGAAAATTCTTGAGATAAGTCGTGTCTCTAAGGTGAGAATTGTAGAATATCTCATAAATAAAGACATAATGTGGTAGTGTCAACTCTTGCCCGTGGGGCATAATTTATTATTTGAAAGTCTTTGAGCAAAGTCTTGCCTCTATGGCAAGAGTTGTAGAACATCACATAAATAAAGACATAGCTGGTAGTTTCAACCCTCGCCCGTGGGGTATAATTTATTATTTGAAAGTCTTTGAACTAAGTCTTGTCTCTAAGGCAAGAGCTGTAGAACATCCCTTAAATAAAGACATAATGTGGTAGTGTCAACTCTTGCCCGTGGGACATAATTTATGGTTCGAAAGTCCTTGAGCTAAGTCTTGCCTCTAAGGCAATAGTTGTAGAACATCTCATAAATGAAAATGTAACGTGGTAGAGTCAACTCTTGCCCGTGAGGCATAATTTGTAGTTTGAAAGTCCTTGAGTTAATTAAGTCTTGCCTCTAAGGCAATACTTGTAGAACATCTCATAAATGAAAACATGACGTGGAAAAGTCAACTCTTGTCCGTGGGGCATAATTTGTAGTTTGAAAGTCCTTGAGCCAAGTCTTTCCTCTAAGGCAATAGTTGTAGAACATATCATAAATAAAAATATAACGTGGTAGAGTTAACTCTTGCCCGTGGGGCATAATTTGTAGTTTGAAAGTCCTTGAGCCAAGTTTTTCCTCTAAGGAAATAGTTGTAGAACATCTCCTAAATGAAAATATAACGTGGTAGAGTTAACTCTTGCCTGTGGGGCATAATTTGTTGTTTGAAAGTCCTTGAATCAAGTCTTGCCTCTAAGGCAATAGTTGTAGAACATCTCATAAATGAAAACATAATGTGGTAGAGTCAATTCTCGCCCGTGAGGCATAATTTGTTATTTGAAAGTCCTTGAGCTAAGTCTTACCTCTAAGGCAATAGTACCAGAACATCTCATAAATGAAAATATAACGTGATAGAGTTAGAATTGGACTTAACTCTACCATGTTATATTTTCATTTATGACATGTTCTACAACTATTGCCTTAGAGGTAAGACTTAGCTCAAGGACTTTCAAACTACAAAGTATGCCCCACGGGCAAGAGTTGACTCTACCACGTTATGTTTTCATTTATGAGATGTTCTAGTACTATTGCCTTAGAGGTAAGTCTTACCTCAAGGATTTTCAAAAATGAAAATATAATGGCATTTGACCTCTCAACTTAGAATTGGAACCGTTTATCAAGTGAATAGTGCCCCATCATAGCCTTTATTATTGTTTTATCCTTCTATAAATTTCTTTCCATTACCTTTTTTGGTTATGGTTTGAAATAATCAAATCTTTGTCCTTTCTAGAGACTTCAGTTGGTTCACCAGAAGTGAAGGGAGCAAATGTTAGCGTGTCAACTCTATAAGTAGCATGCATATTATGTTTATATTCAAGAGGCATATTGAATAGGAGTTTCTCTAAATACAATGTTTTCCTTAGCAGTTATAGTTATACACAATGGATACATTCTGAATTTTCGAGTTCGGAGCTGAAAGGGCTAATTTTTAGCATAAAAATGTCAAAGAGGATAGTGAATTTTGGCAATAACTAAATGGAAAATATACTCTTGGCCCAACAATTTAGAAAGAGGATAGTGATTGTGGTCTAGTGACTTATAAGTCGTTGTAGGTCTAGCAACTTACAAGTCGCTAGCCCACCAATGACTTTCTTTGATTTTTTTATTTTTTCCCAGAATTTCTCTATATAAGTTTCTTCTCCGTATTTTTTTTTGAGTTAATAACCCTTTATCTTTAAATTCCTTATTTTATTGAATAAGTTGTGGAATTTATATTTTTGTTGCATAAACGATGAATGAGAATTTAGTAAGAGTAAATTTATATTGGGGTGGTCATGTTTTATATGAAACGGGTTCTGTAAGATAATCGATTGCCTATAGTTGTGCATGTATATCCATTATCTCTTAAATATGAGAGATTACAATGTATACTAAACAAAAAATGGGTATAAGTAATTTGAAAGACGTGGTGGTTGTCACTAGATGATATCTAATGTCTTTTTTTAGCTAATGGAGTTACAACATATTGTAAGACTTGTATTTGGAGTGATGATTCTTTATTTTTATTTTTTCATACTGTTGAAATTTTTGATAATCTCATTAACTTAACGAGTCTTAATATGTATATGTCAATTGAATGTTGTCCTATTGTTCAAGAACCCACCGACAATGAGTTTGATCTCTATGATACTACATATTTATCAAATTTGAATATTGATTTTTCAAGGAGTATAGTCCAACAACAAATAGTTGAAAGATTTGAAGGAACTCAAATGATATAAATAACTTGACTCAAACACGGGGAATAAACTTATATAGGTAAAGGCTGGAAATAAATAAAAAATTAAAGAAAGTCGTTGGTGGGCTAGTGACTTATAAGTTGTTATGGGTCCGGCGACTTACAGGTCCCTAGCCCACCAACGTCTTCTAAATTGTTGGGCCAAGGGCGTTTTCTCCCATTTGTTTTCTTTCAACATTCATTGCCCCCTTTGACATTTTTGCTTTAAAAATTAGTCCTTTCAGCTCCGGACTTTTGAATTTCCTATTATATTTCTTCAACCAAACATTCACTGTAACACTCATGTCATTGTGTATTTTCATAGTCATACAACTACTTTCTATTTTGTATTTGAATTTAATAGTTTTAAGACCCAAATCAATACCAAATTGCAATTCTTATGTTGAATCCTCCACCTAGTGTGAATCTATCTTATGCACTGATTGCACAAGATGAGAGTCAAAGAGCATTAGGTAGTAGATATATTGGAAGAATTGAGAGTATCGATACCACTACTTTGGCTATCACTAAACATGTTGGATCTACCTCTGGCAGTTCAAGTTCTAGAGGAAGAGAATGAAGAGGGCTTGGACATTTTCAAAAATAGCCAAGAGGTCCTTGTTGTAATTACAGTGAGATTAAAGGACATACTAAAGAGGATTGCAATAATTTGAAACATTATACACACTGCAACATGCAAGGTCACACTAGGGAGATCTATATTTAGTTAATTAAGTATTCATATAGTGCCGTCACACAGTTCTAATAACCCCAAAGGACCACAAGCTAACCCATGACTGGTACCTGCTGTGAGCACTGAATATAATACTGGAATATATATGCGAAAGAAATCTAAAAATGCCATAAGGTTCTCAAAATACTAAAATAATAACTGAGTATAACTGATAATAACATCAGAAAACTAAATAACTGACTATGTTAGTCTGAAACTAAATATGGAGTTGATGGGACAAACCCCCAATTTACTCCGACTGAAATAACTATTGAACTGCTGAAATACTAAAATAAATAAACTCTATCCTCAAAATATAAGGACTCACTACTATAACTACTATTGATAGACTGAGCTACTAAGTATGGTTAGGAACCTGAGCGTCCAAACCTATGATATGAGACATTATAGGACAAAAGAGAGTATCTGTCAGTACATGAAATATACTGGTATTCTAAGTGAGGTAAGGCTGATATACATGGGTTCATAATGCATGAGATGATAACTGACTGAATGAACATCATGAAGTAACTGGATGAGAGTACATGTAAAATTGTAACTACTAAACATGCAACACTACGCATATCGGTATATAACGTGTATCTGAGATTATACTGAAGCTGAGTACTGAATTATAATGGCTAAGTAACTGATAACTGATAACCATGGTTCTATAGAACTGACTGAGTTCCTTACTAGATACTGAGACTGAAACTGTAATGTAGGTCCAATCGACATACCCCGATGTAGACCGATTTATGGTCTAACCTGTGACCCCAATTGGAAGGGTGTTAGTACCTTACTAGGGGATACTAATAATGTTGTGTCAACCTTAATCTGGCAGGAAGACTCATGAAATATATATAATTTTGTCAACCCTAGTTTGGAAGGAGGGCGACTTACCTACGTTGGCTACATAGTTCTGTAACTCAGGGATTGCTACTAAGGGTCAAACCTTATCTAGCAGGAATTCCCTTATTTCTGGATTTGCTTGGTGTTGACTCATACTCCCAACTGAAAGACACTAATCACTAGACTATACTAAGATTGACTAAACTGACCCTGATTGTGTTGACTGACTGAACTAGACTGAATTCACTAAGTTCTGTTAACTGACTGAGTACTACAGTTCTCGACCTTTACTGGGATGATTCTATAACGATTGGAACTAAGTAAGCAGCTAAATTTTGGGTAATAAATACCCTCGGGACTCGATAGCATAATTGATAAACTCATATCACAACTTTAGCAACAGAACAATAAGTTACTATGCATAATTTACTCATATGGAAACTTTATCAAACACTTGGGGAGCATGGTTAATGCACATGATAATGAACAACACATAAGAATCATGACTACAACTTAAACTTGTAATTTCAAGGATTTTAACATAGGAATTATATCAATCAACATACATGCTATCTTTTGTTCATGAAACTTATAATTAAATATTGAATTGAAACCCATACAACAACACAAACATAAATGCAACCCAATTTGTGCATGTAAATCATAAATTTGAAAACTTGTAGTTTTAAAAAAGGTTCTTGAACTCCAAGGGTGGAAGGAACCTAAGGATGAATACCTAACATACCTTGATTGTTAATTTCATGAGAATTGTGATGAATTCTTTGGGCTTGGACTTGAACTTGATGGAACTAGGGCTTTGTTCTTGAGAGTATTTGTGAGATAATGAGTGAATTTTGTCCTTTGGGAGGTTTAATTTTGTGTTATAGTTGACTATTGTAAGGGGAAAATGACACAATCACCCCACAAACCCATAACTTAATATAAGAAACTTGCCCAGTGACACAATAGGTGACGCACCATGTCGATGGGTTTGACACGATCACCAATGCATTACTTCGATCGTCCCGATGCAATTGCCAACGTAATGCATAGAGATTGAATTGGCTTGCTTTTTGGTCATCCAAACATGATTCAAACGACGTTTAAAAATTCTAAAACTCACCTAAGATGACCTATAGATAACCCCGATCATGAATCAATTCGCAAATCAATATTCTAAGGTTGGAAAGATCATAAATGATTCCATTAAAATATCGAGGCCAAAAATAAGACTAAGTGTCAACACTTAGCTGAAATTTTCTAAGTTTGGGATATCTTTTAGCATCCTATAAAGGACTAAAATGACTAGGACTTTGCGGGGTCTTACAATCTACCTGACTGGAATGGCAAGAAAAAGGTTAATATGGTGAAAACCTCAACTAGTTATATCTAGAATAGATGATAGCTCACAACATGTCTTTAATCCATAGTTGAAGTCTTTAAGGGTCAAAAATCCTAAAAATGACCAAATCAGCTATTATTTACAGTCTAGACCTAGTAGTGGATCGATAGTTATTCCTTGTTTCACACCTAATCAGTTCACTCCTACTTAGTATAATCAAATATTACAGATGCTGAAAAAGTCACAGTTTGCTGAATCTAGTGCTAATGTAGCAAGTGCTTTTTGGAAGCATCTATTTTTGTAACACTAGTGGTAGTTGTTGTTCAAAATAGATAGTATATAGTGGTGCAAATAACCAAATGTCTACTAATGAATCATTATTGAATTATGGATTGTCAGTAAGGACCCTAGGACAGGTTCAATTAGCTATAGGTAACTATGCAATTGTAACACTATCACAACCAAAACCCGATTCTGGCCATGACGAGCATCTCGAGCCTACCATGGGCCTGAGATAAACTCCTTAGCTTACCTCAAGAGAACCATAAGAGTAAACAACAAAAGTTAGCTAAAATAATAATTGAGATAGATAAGTCAAATAAAAATTTGAGAGTCAAAACAAAACAACCATAATATCCCTACATTGTCCACCAAAGCCTCTAATCTAAGAATTCCAACAAAGTCGGGACATGCCCCCGACTATGAAAAAAAGAATTCATAAGTACAAGAAATATAAAGAAAACTAACAAAAAGACTGGGCCTTCCAAAGGATGGAGACTCATCACTTCACAATCGATCAACAAGAGTACCAAACCACCTAATGCTACACAAGATCAATAGAAAAGTTTTTAGAATCTACATCAGGAAATGATGCAGCGTTCGGGAATGGTCAGTGGGGCGAGCACTGGCATGAAACCCAAGAAAAGGTATAAAATAATGCATTAACCAAAAATTCAGTCATAAATCGCATGCACAATATTTATACATATATATAGGATGCTGGGATAGGGACAAGAGTCATGAAATATGATAGTTTAAAATATAATCTTGAACTATGTAGCTCGTATCAATATTGCAGGAACCCACAGGCTATATGGGTCTGGCTCTCTCGTCAGAGGCACCCCAGTCCATATTAGTCGCATGTATCGAGAATGATTAAGGACACCAAGGTAATAGCCGTAAAAAATATAATGTGTGCATCAGAAATGTGATCATATAGACCCCCAAAGTCGGTAAACATGGTTTTCAATGTTGGACCCCCGGGACTACACCTTTTCGGTGAGCTACACAATTCCCTTCAAACCCGAATTAAAATAATTTCCACATTGCCATGGAGTCTTATATTAAGGAATTCCAACTTGGTATCATCATACCAATATGCTTGCAAACTATTCCATTTATGCCAAACCAATACATATAACCAAATTGACTCTTATTATAGGTTTAAAAATTCAAATTATAGCCACTAAGGGCATCAAAAACCTTTTTATCCATTTATCCTTTAATGCAATGCAATGATTTCAAAATATAAGCTTAACTCTATAGAATCCATGTCCAAAGACCAAATTTTGAAGTGGGTTGGGGTTCATATCATTATCAGGCCAAAATCCATAATCAATGTGAAACTAAGTACCAAATTCCACTATATTCATAAGACACAATTTCCATTCATAATTCACTATTTAAGCCATGAAGAAAAACCACTAAAATAAGGGTAAAACCATGCAACTATAAAATAATCAAAAAACCCCAAATCCATAGTTTAATCAAGCATTCAAAACACCAATTGAATAATGCAATGATATTATAGCTAAGTAGGGAGTATACAACATGACTTTTTGTGGAATTTTGGAAAAGGTTGAATCTTTAAATTTTAATCTTAAACCCTAGCTTAAAATTGATATAAACACTTGAATTCATTTTCCATACCCTTGATGATGAAATTGGCGAGAAAACATTGAGAAAAACTTTAATTTGAGGCCTTAGAATCTTTAATTTTGGTAAAGAACCCTTATTTGGTGTTCTAGAAAATTTGGGAGGAGAGGAATTATGTATTTGGGTTATGGAATAAGGGAAATCACGTTATTATTAGTTATAGGATGATTTAGGATGTAAATGACTAGTTCACCCTTAGAAAATTAAAGAGAAACATGTGTTTTAGAGTCTCTGGGAATATAGGAGTGCGATACCATTAATGTGGAACATATTGCGCATTCCACAATTTTATCGCAGAGCACAGCGAGCGTGCCACACCCTTATTATACAGCCTCAATAGTTTGCTCGCAAAAATACTCATAATTTTTGCTTAGGTATCAAATTAAAGCGAAATCAAATATGTTGGAAACAGGACTCAAATATATTTTATTTGGTGGGTATTGATCTACAAAATTCCATATATTCCAAATTTATACACGTTTAAAGTTGACGCTTATAGAATTAAATACCAAAATTCAGTTGATAACAAAAGTGCTTAACTCAACTTTGCTCAAAGTATTTTCTATGAACATTCTTCACCTCAAAAGCACTTTACACACTAGGTAAATGATAATGATACTTATATTTATAAAGAAATCATGGGTTTCAGGTTTATACATGTAGAAATGATGGTTCGAATTCTAGCCCAAAAATGTAGGGTGTTACATTATCTCCCTCTTGGAATCATTCGTCCTCAAATGGTGGGTAGGAATTTATTGAAGCTTTATAAGTACAGAATAAAGGATGTAACTTTATATTAGGAATTTTCCCTCAACAAAACATATATAGACATCACAGGTAAAAAGCTTCATGGCATCACCAAGTAGATCATGTAAGCACGAATCATGAGATAACAAGACTTGATATAAACATGATCTTGGGCATGAGTTCTATGAAATATGATCATAAAAATGTAAGGCATGAGTATTTCTAGGAATCCCTGACCTGATTAAGATTGATACAAGACATGAAATAAGATTTTGGCGGGACATAAGAATAGAAGTATTCTCCACCTCCAATGATACATCTAATAACTCTTAAATATAACAATACTTCTCAACTATGAATTCAACTACGAATACCAAACTTCACTATTCCAAATCATATAATTCTCCCATGAAACACATAAATACATGAGGCCGAGTCTAACTGTATACTTCCTCCATGTTAAATCCTAACCTGGAGTAAAAAGGTGTTAGCTTTAACTATGGGGCCCTATACTCTACATCCCTTCAAGAATACTACTCTTCCTTATTACTATAATCAAACTACCTCACGTCTTAAATCAAGGAGTACTAGCCACATAACACCATTGTTTGTGTATTTTTCAATCACAACATTCAAGCCTATCTTTACTACACTTACTTTATGGATCTCCTCATAAAAAAACTAGCCACATATTCCCCTCATAACTATTTCACATAATAAAAGTTTATCATACTCTTTCCATTTCATCTATAACCTTAGTTCGAGATGCCATACCAAAATTTTATAGTAAAGATCATCTATTCTCTGATATAAAACAGTACTATGCTTCCATAACCACTATCATCCTACCATAAAGAGGGTAATTGAGGGACTAGAGTACGATCTTCGGGGATAGGAGTGACATAATTTAATTATAACATATATTGGTTGCAAAACTCAAGGTGGGTCTAGAGATGTAAGATATGACCCAATATGCACAAAAGGCTTCATATAACAAGCACCTAGATAAAAAATAGAGGGTCGAAGCACGGACATATTTTTCACAGAGAACTTGCACTTTAGGCATAGGCACAGTTTGAATACATAAGATATAGGTAGAATGTCCTCTTAAACCGAAGTAGGAGGAATTTACTAATTAGAATAGATTTATCATGACTCTTCCTTGAAGCTCTCCACTATGAGAAAATTCAAGATCTACATCATATCCCCCTTAGCTCAAAGTCACCATCCTAATCTTGCAAATATATCCCCTTATAAATCTATAAGCACAACACTCCATACCATGGGGGTATCACTATACACATGAATGCTAGACTCGCCCTAATAAACTATTATAGGAAAAGTACTAACTTCTTTCTTTAGCATTTCCTTCAGGGGAACTACTCTTAACTTCCTCTAACCTCCAAAGTTATCGCCTTATAGCTAACATTTTCATGTACATACACATCCACTTTTCATACCACATAACAATCTATTTTCAAATCCTTAGTATACTAGCATTACACCTCTAACATCATAACTTTATAATTTAACAAAATCTTTAAGACTATACCAAAGGCTCACATCATCTATCTATATTTCCCTTAATTCAACCCTAAATAACACTATATAAAAACTCTCTAGAATTCTCAATGATAAGAATTTCAAGAACATGAACTAGGTAACATGACAGTTATAACTCAAGACAGAGTACACCTTATTCTTATAACTTAAGGCTCTTATACCTATAATAATTTAGCCACCATTTCTACTTCAACCCTAGACCTCATACATATATTGCAATTACCCACTCCAATATTTCATAAGTCATCAACCTAAGCTCTTTCACATATTATATCAAGCCTATTAATTCACTCCCAGAAATCTTGCATGACAATTCTTGAGTTACAATTTTTTTACCTCTACAATCAACATCTAAAGTTCAAACTTAGTATCTAGCAAGAATCATGTACCCACCAAAGAATTATCCCGCATAATATACTAGTATATCAAATAGACAAATCAACCTAAATTCCTTATTTAACTTAACTTCGGCCCACAAGCACATTCTTCTTCACAACATTACTACAACACCTTAATCACATATCTTCTCACATGCTATTCTAGTTTACAACTACTAGAAAAAACTATCAATGGGTATATCCACGAATAAAGATAACCAATATTAATCGTATAAACTAACCCATTATGGTCTATAGAACATTCACCTTGCTCACATCATATTCACTTACCCATCCATAAATCTAAACTATTTTCAAGATTCTATAAACACCACTGAATTCCCTTTTCTAAGATCTCCCAAGTGAACGCTAAATTTTTAAATTATTAGACAATTTACCTTCCATTTACAACCTATGATTAATTTACTACTATGATAAATCTCCATCATGATCTTCTTCCCTATTTCAGATAAATTCTAGATCATCATAACTAATCATTTTCTCTACAAACTACCATAAAATCTACAAATATTTCTATAACCTATAATGCCCCAAGTCTGGTACCCCGAATGCTACACGGTGCTCATAATCCCAAAGGAACACAAGCTAAACCATAATTGGTACCTTCTATAATAACTGAGTAATAATACTACATAATGCGAAATAATGGGCTGAAATGCCATAAGGTTCAAAACTGTAATACTAATGAAGAGAAATGGTAAAATCTGATAAAACATTAGAATTTGAAGTACTGAATACTGTCTGAATATCTAGTCCAAAAAGCCTTTAAAACTGTCTGAACTAAATCCAACTACTGAAAAATAAAGTGAAATACTGAATGAATAAACATGACCTCGAACTATGAGGACTCACCACTACTCTGTCTGCTGAACGTCTGAATGGCTAAGGATGCTCTAGGGCCTATGCGTCTGAACCTAGGGTATAAAACACCATAGAATAAAAGAAAAGTATACGTCAGTGTGTGTGAATATACTGGTATGCAAAGTGAGGTAAGGCTGAATGTAAGGGTTCATATGCATGAACAATAACAACTGAATAACATGAGTATGACTAAATGAGAGTACATGCATGAATCCGTGTACTGTAACTGAGATCATGATAATACTGAATACTGAGTCTGAATACTTATTAACTGATGTAACTAATAACTAATATATTGTTTACTAAGTGACTGTGTCTGACAGTCCTATTTCTGATAGAACTAGATGAGTTTCGTACTGAGCTGGGTGACTATATCTGATAGTCCTAAAATCTATAGAACTATTTGAGTTCTTTACTAACGATTGAGACTGAGACTGTGGGAGGTAATCATCTAACTGACATGCCCCTTTCTGAACTATTTGTAGTCCACCCTGTAACCAGAGTTGGAAGGGTGTCAGAAGCGTGCCATAGGTTAAGTCAAGCTGTGAGTTAACCATCTCTGATGGGGAGCTCTTCCGTCAACCCCTTTCTGGTAGGAGAACTCAAACGAGATATATTAACCCTAGACTCATAGGGTTATATCTCAACCTACGCTGGCTACATAGTTCTAGAATACAAGGATTTCTTCTAAGGATTACACCATCTGCTAGCGGGTGAGCCCCCATCCTTGGGTTCACTCAGTACTGAATCCTACTCCTAACTGAATAGACACTAGAATAATTTCCTAGTTCATACTAGGCTGGACTGATCTATTACTAATTGTACTAATTAACTAAACTGAACTGAGTTTACTGAGTTTTGTTGACTGAGGAATACTACTAAGTTCTGTTAGCTGACTAAGATTACTGAAGACTGAACTGAATACTGAATGGGACTGGATTGATAATGAGTTTACTGAGTTTTCCTGAGTTCTATAACTGAACTAGAGTACTACTGATCGCGACATGACTGAGACTGTTTGGTAACTGATACTGGCTCTAGGCACACAACTAAATTGTTGGGTATTATATACCCTCAGGACTCGATATCATATAAATAATAAGACATGATAATTCTTGAATACTTGACAATAGTCAACAACTCACAATACAACCTATGAGGCATTTTATCAATCACTTGAAAGTCATAAACTTGCACATGAATAGGAATGCATGCTAACACATTATAATTTCATTAAACCAATCTCATGAACATTCCATCAAACATATACAAGGTATTACTTTAGCATGGAAGATATTTTGAACATATGGGTATAGCATA
The DNA here is from genome assembly GCF_002878395.1 of Capsicum annuum. Classification (NCBI taxonomy): domain Eukaryota; kingdom Viridiplantae; phylum Streptophyta; class Magnoliopsida; order Solanales; family Solanaceae; genus Capsicum; species Capsicum annuum. The sequence continues at coordinate 89,079,473 of NC_061112.1, read as the reverse complement.
AGTTCATCATTTAGATCACCAAAGGATCATAAAAGCACCATAATCTCAATTTAGCATTTTATCAAACACATGGTAGGCGTAGCTTCATACTTAGGCATAAACAACAATGCTAATACATCATGACTTCATAATTCAAGGGTTTCAATATAAGAGAATAAAAATTCAACTTACAAGCTGTCATAATATCAAGAAATACATAAAAATTTCAACTTGGAACACATACCACAACATCAACATGATTACATTCAAACCCACAACATAGAAATCACAATTTATGTTTTCTTAAAAAAGTTTCTTGAACTCCAAGGGTGGAAGGGACCCTTGTATGAACATTTTACATACCTTTGTTGAAGAATTTCTGGAAGTTAATAGAGGAAATATTGAGTTCTTGATTTAAAATTAAAAACCTTAAGGCTTGTTCTTGAGAGAAATAGAGAAAGAAACAGTTTATTTGCTCTCTAGGGTTTTAAGTTTTGTATTTTGGGGGATGAGGGTCGAAGCAAAAAGACCTAAATACCCCTAAGAATGTGGTCTTTTAATTACTGATAACTGGGCTACCAACGTGCAGATCGATGCGGTGCGTCGATGACATCGACATGATATCTAATGCATAGCACCAAGATCGTGCTGGTCCACTGGAATTGCATGCTGGTAGTTGGAGAAAATATTAACCAATGTTATAGTCAACGCGGCACGCCAAGAACACGTTGGTTCACTATTTTGGGATCCCAAACATGGTCTAAATGAGGTTCAAAAAATCCAAAACTCGTCCGGGAACACCAATTGACCCTCCTAATCATGAATTAACTAAAATATCAACATTTAACAAATGTATAGGTTGCGAAATGAGATTGACAACTTTCGAAGGCCAAAAATAAACTAAGCCTGAATACTTATTTAGAATTTTCAAAGGTTGGGACCCCTTAACAAGATTAAAGGACTTAATTAGGCTATAAATTTTGTGGGGTCTTATAATATATTACCCTTGGGAACATTCATCCCCGAATGGGATGAAATGAACTGAGAGTACTAGTAGGCTGAATCTACTTACTGGACATGAGCATCTGGAACATGATTATAGGACTTCTATTACTGATATACTGAATTATCACACTGAACATGCATATCTGATGTATGAGTACTTAACTGAGCTTATTCATGAATAAATAACTGGGAGTACTGATAAAATGAGTTTTTTCATACTGATCATACATATCTGATGCATGAATACATGACTGAACTGACTTATGAACATATGACTGAACAAGCAATGGTATTTGATACCAAGTTTGTAACTGAAATTTGGACATGAAACTGAATAAGCTTAGGGAAAACTATTACCTTGGGCTGAGTCTGAGTTTGCGAAGAAGAGGTGAGGATACTTGGTTTGCATGTATGCTTCTGCTTTCCAAGTACCTCCCTTAACGGACTGATTCTGCCTAAGAACTTTGACTAGAGGGACTTCTTTGTTCCTCAATCTGCGAGTCTAGTAGTCAAGGATTTCGACTGGAATTTCTTTGATGGAGAGGTTGTTTGGAATATCTATGCCCTCTATAGGGACTACAATTGATGGGTCACCTATGAAATTCTTTAGCAAGGGGATATGAAAAACTGGATGGACTGAAGCTAGATCTGAAGGCAATTCGAGCTCATAAGCTACTTTGTCGAAATGACTGAGAACTTTGAAGGGACCGACATATTGGGGATTGAGCTTTCCCTTTTTGCCAAACCTCTTTACTCCCTTTATAGGAGGGATTTTAAAATACACATAATTGCCAATCTCAAACTCGAGATCTTTTATACGCACATCTATGTATGACTTTTGTCAGCTCTGAGCTATCTTAAGCCTTTCTCTGATCAACTAAACTTTTTCTTAGGTATCGAATACTAGGTCAGGCCCTACAACTGTGGCCTCACCCACTTTGAACCAAGCAGTTGGAGATCTGTATCTCCTACCATAAAGAGCTTCAAACGGAGCCATTTGAATGCTAGAATGATAGCTGTTATTCTATGTGAAGTCAATCAAAGGCAAATGGTCATCCCAACTCCCTTGAAATCAATTGGACACACCCTTAGCATATCTTCTAGGAAAGTGGTCATCCCAACTACTTTTAAAATCTATCGCACAAGCTCGCAGCATATCTTTGAAAGTCTGAATGGTACTTTCTTCTTGACTATGTGTCTGAGGATAAAAAGCTGTACAGAGATGAACTTGGGTACTAAGACCTTTTTAAAAAGCCTTTCAGAAATGAGAGGTGAACTGGGTACCTCTATCTGAGATAAAAGAAAACAGAATACCATGCAATCTGACTAACTCCCTGATATAGAGTTTAGCATAATCCTTGGTTGAATAAGAGCTATGAACAAAGAGCTATTTGAATGTTGGAATGAGCTGATTTGTTCAACCTATCACAATGACCCAAACTAAATCATACTGACGACGAGTACGAGGCAAACCCATCATAAAGTTTATGTTCACTTCTTCCCATTTTTAGGTGGGAATACTGAACTCCTGCATTGACCCACTTGGCTTCTGATGCTCAATCTTAACCCACTGACATGTTGAGCACTTAGCCACAAACCCTGCAATATATCTCTTATCCCACTCCACCAATAGATCTTACGCAAATCACGGTACATCTTAGTGGCCCCTAGATGAATAGGGTAGAGCGTACCATGTTCTTCTATAAGAATTCACTTCCTCAAGTCATCTACACCTGGCACACACAGAAGACCCTAAAAACACAATACACAATCTCTTCCTTGGGAGAAAACCTCTACTTTTTGATCTCTGATTGACTCTTTTAACTTGACTAAACTGGGATCTCTATCTTGTTTTTCCTTTACTTTGGAAACTAGAGATGATTCTAAACTATTTTGAACCCACACATTACCTTCTGGTGAATCAACTAAACCGATACCTAGTCGGGCAAGCTGATAAACTTCCTGAACTAACTTTTTCTTACTGTCCTCAATATGAGCAACACTACCCATAGACAGTATACTGAGAGAATCAGCCTCTATATTGGCCTTGCTCGGGTGTAAAGGACACTCATGTCATAGTCTTTCAACAACTCCACCCATCTTTTCTGACGAAGGTTTAAGTCTTTCTGAGAAAACACATACTGAAGGCTTTTGTGATCTGTGAACATATCTACATGTATCCCATACAAGTAGTACCTCCAAGTATTTAAGTCGAATACTACTACTACTAACTCGAGAATAAGAGTCGGATAATTCTTTTCATGCGGCTTAAGCTGCCTGAAGGCATAGGCTATGACCTTACCATGCTGCATGAGGACACAATCCAAAACTACTCTAGATGCATCATAGTATACCACAAACCCATCTGAACCATTTGGAAGGGTTAAAATTGGAGCTGAGGTAAGTCGAGTCTTCAACTCCTAATATCTAATGAAATATAAGAAAATCCCTTAATAAATCACCTATAATAGCCAGCCAAACCCAAGACACTCCTGATATCTAATAGAAAGATGGGTCTAGGCCAATTTCTCACCATTTCGATCTTGAGAGGATCAACCCTAATGCCATCACCGGAGACGATATGACCAAGAAATGCTACTGACCTTAGCCAAAATTTGCACTTACTGAATTTGACGAACAATTGATAGTTTCTGCGAGTTTGTAATATTATTCTGAGATGGTCTGTATGATCATGCTTACTACGGGAGTAAACATGAATGTCATCTATGAAGACTATGTCGAACATGTCCAAGTATTGCTTGAACACACTGTTTATCAAGTCCATAAAGAATACTGGAGCATTAGTAAGACCAAAGGACATGACTAAGAATTCAAAGTGACCATACCAAGTTCTGAAAGCTATTTTCGGGATGTCACATTCTCTAAATTTGGGCTGATGATTTCCTAATATGAAGTCTATCTTAGAGAATTAATTGGCTCCCTGAAGTTGGTCAAACAAGTCATCAATTCTGGGAAGGGGATACTTGTTCTTGACTGTGACCTTATTGAGCTGATAGTAGTCTATGAACATTCTGAGAGAATCATCTTTCTCACGTATAAATAAAATTGGCACACCCCATGGGGACACACTAGGTCTGAGGAATCCCTTGTCTAAGAGATCCTTCTACTGTTCTTTTAATTCTCCAAGTTCTTCATTTGCTATTCTATATGGTGGAATAGATATGGTCTGAGTGTCCGGAAGAAGGTCTATTCCAAAATCAATTTCCCTTTTGGGAGAAACTCTGGGAAGATCTTCTGGAAACACATCTGAATATTCATTCACCATTGGAACTGACTCAAGACTAGGAGTTTCTGAATTAGAGTCTCTGACTTGCACAAGATGATAGACGCATCCCTTAGAAATCATTTTACTTGCCCTTAGGTAGGAAATAAGCTGAACTTTGAAGGCTGAAGTACTACCTCTTGATACGCCCAAATTACAACTCTCTTACAAGAGTGTAAGCGGTCGTTGTCAAATATATAACCCAACTAGGTTGGGGTTGAATCCCATAGGGAATATGGTGCTAATTAAGTTGTATGTAGATTAGTTGACTTTTAATCATTCGTTTCTGTAAAATAAAATAGGGGAATTTGATTCAGTTCACAAATTAATGTTTTCAGTTTTACAAGATGAGATGTGTAGTAGTATTCGACTTCAGAGAAATAGCAAGCTAGGGTTATGTCCACCTTGTAGTTTTCAATAATTTCTAACTATGGGTTTTACGAATTCATACATATATCATGCTTACAGAGAAACATATCGTATTTAATAACATAATCCTAGTGTTTCTCAACGATCAAGGACTAATTCACTTTATTTCTCTCAAATCAAAAGAGTTTACAAAAACAATACAAAATCGCCAAGTAGTTAATCCTATTAAGGCATTAACATATGAAATAAGGGTTGGAAATTCTATTTTCTTGTCACTACTCTCTTTTTCGAACATCAACCTTTCTATCGAACAATTTGAGTTTTAAGTCACGTCTTCTATGTTTGAAACCACGAGAATTCAAGATAAATGAAGAGAGTATGATATAAGAAGATCAATACATAATAAATTCTAAAAACCCAAAGTAATAGATTGTATGTTACAATGCTTCCATAACCCTAACTAATAAACTTAGCTACCCATGAGTGAAACGGAAATCATAATAGAAATATTCATCATACCAAAAAGTGAATCCAATTTTTGGTGGAGAAGAAGAAGTTGCATTTCTTCCTTAGGGCCACCACTCTTAGTGCAAAAATAATACAGAATAATGAATCATACGTGACTTTTCAGCATCGAGTATTTTTAATAAACTTTCCCTCATAATTTCCTTCTAAGTCCCTAGATTAACTCTAAATGACAAATTAGTCTTGGACATATTTTTTACGCACCATATTTGGTCCAGACTGCTACTCTCTCTTATGTCATATGCCATCCGCATTCCATAGTCCCATTATGTCTTCATCTACCTCATTAATACCTATAATCATGCTAATCACATTGGTTAGCTTAATTACATAGAAGTAGAGTAAAAACATAAGAAACTAGGCACTTTGTTCTCCAAAATTAGCTAAAATATGGGTAAGTTATGGTGCTTAGGCGTATAAATACACCCAAGATCACTACCCCACACTTATAGCTTTGTTTGTTCTTGAACAACTTATCCATTTATGCATACTACACAAGTCTTAACACCCAGGAAGCAAAAACAAGATGCTCAAATAGGCTCACACAATAATTATGAACAAGAAGTAAATACATGGATCATTACTAGAGACAACCTACCCTCAAGAATAGACTCATTAAGTTGGAAAATTCATGCATACCATTTAAGCAAAGAAATCATAAAAATTATCCAACCTTCATTAACCATGTGCCCTCACAACAAGAAAGTTATCCATAATCACTCACAATCATGAAATTTCTATCAAAATGGGTACAAGAATCAAGTTGCGCTCACTCTGACAAAGAATTCTCAAATTACAACTGACGACCATATGCTTTCCCTTAGTGTAGTGCTCCACTAATATCAGAATGCTAAGATTAGGATCAAATAGGACTTTTACGGGTTGTAATGCAGGCTAAAGGATGGGTAGGAACTATTTTGGCCAGAAATAGTGACTATCTTCCCTAAGAGCTTTAATACACTACATTATGCAACGAAGACCAATTTATAACAACCATTTTATACCACTTTCATCCATCCTTATCTTTTGTTTTCATCCCATCCTATTAAACTCAATTAATAACACTATGGTGGAAGTATGTAGCTCTTTCAATATTTTTTTTGCACCCATTTCATGCTATGCACCCCTATGATAGCCACCCTCAACTTAAGCGATTTTCTTTAGAGGTGCACAATGTCCAAGAAGGACCAGGGCCAAAAACAGGTTCATTGTAACATGTCCGGGAAAAAAATTAGAACTTTTTCAACAATTTTTGCTACTCCCAACCACATCAATTGCATACACCAATAACTAGACTTTGGGGCATCAATTTCACTTTTTTCCTCTTATTGTCAAACTCCTAACTCAAATTGATTTTACATTAAAGCGCTTAGGAGCTTTTGGGTCAAATTACGATCTATTAAAGAACGGGTTAGGCTACCTAAAAAACAAGCTAAAGGCTCAACTAGGCTAGCTAAGATAATGTGCAAAGGTAGGTCAAAAGAAGGCATGAACAATGGTTGTCAAAGAAATACCTCAATCATCTCCTAAACTTACAATCTTTATTTCGATTTGAAAACACACCAGGCAAGTTCTATCATCAGTTGCAATAAGGAATATACAATAGACTTACATACTCATCACACATGGTCAACTTAATTAGTAGAATTATAGATTCTTGACCCAACAATTAAATGAATTCAAATAAAACCAATAATCACAACAATAGTCACAACTAGAGCCTAGGTGTTTCAAACGTAATGATCCATCACATACTTATGTTTTAATGTTATGTGATCCACAAGAGCAGTTACATGTAAGTAAATGACTAATTTTCTATTAAAACGGTCGTCATCCATCCATCATCAAGAAAAGTACCTAATTATGACTAAATCAAACAAACATCTAACAAAAAATAAAATAAACAAAATAACTAATCCTATCACAGAAGTATACTAAGGAGAAGGTACTATTTTCTTACAAAAAAAGTAGCAAAGTAACCAGCCACCCCACACTTAAGCTAAGCACTGTCCCCAGTGCAAATAACAAGATAAAGAACCAAAGTAGTAGTACTCCTCATCCATATTAGGAGTCATGCCACCTGCATTGAGATCATCATCGAAGCCATTTTTCCTGGATTCATCATATCATCCATGTCAGCCACACATAATGAACTAACTACAATTAAGATGAGGGTGGTGAAGTCAACACTCCACACTTAATTTGTTAGTATAAACCAATTAAGTGTTCTTGTCGGGTACTCAAACTTCGCTGACATGCACTCTGACATGGTGCACCAACATTAGTCACAATACAATTCACTCACTTTAATTCCAATAATTTTACTTCAGTGAAATAATTTTTGAATAAAGTTATGCCTTAGAGGTTCAACATATGAATATACACAAAACACCTTCACATTCACACGATTTAATCAACACCAAGTTCCATCAAGTAAGTTGTGAAATAATGGCCACACAACTAAACTATGTTAGTCATAATAATTCAATCACATGCAAAAGCTCAAAGTACTACAACAATGGTGTCAACTATAACAATGATGTTTATCTACCCAAGATGCTCAAAACCTCTCTTTGACATAGCTATGGCAAGAAATTAATCCATAATTCTCATGAAACCAATTAACAACTACAACATAAGGCGACAACACCTAAGGATTAATAAAAAAAATTTACCTTGAAGATGAAAGATTAAAGAAAAAGAGTAGACGTTCTTGGGTTTTGAAAGTGTTGAGGAAGCTTGTGGGACAAAGAGTATGTTGAAGGCACGGTTTTGTGGTAAAATAAGAGAAAATTTGGGGATTTAGTTGAAGTTGGAGTAGTTTGCGTCGCCTAATGGATATCCAATGCTTAAGTTTGCGTCACAAAGCTTAGTGCCTAACAGAACCAGTTAATCCATGCTTTAGGCTAGGCGCTGCATAAGTCATTGCATAACCATAAGTGTGCATCGCACAACTAAATGCCTAAGTTACCCTTTGTATCGCCCAACCAAAAGATTAATTGGACCAGTGAGCATAAGCGCTATGGTATGTGCCGCCTAAGGAATCGCCTAAACTACATTGTGCGCCGCATAGCTTGTCGCTCAAGTTACATTAGACGCTGCCCAACTTAACACACAAGTGAGTCAGTGGGCTTAGGCCATGTGCTAGGTGATGCACAATGCATAGCCTAGTTAATTTTGGTGTTGCATAGTGTAATTTAAACCTTAAGCTTGACATCACCCATTTTATCACCTAATTTAAGTAGTTGGAAAGGTCTATACCATGGGGGCTCTGCCCCCGCACCCCCATCGAGGTCAGTGGTGGGCTCTGGGATCAGCTTGATCCCTATGCTACCACCATATACCTCATTGAAAATCATAAAATAAAGTCGCACCACAAAACTTTTGGGATTGGATTAACATAAGTCGGGTCACAACTCCTACAAAAATCATGACTCAAGCCTTACACATTTGAATACTCCAGCTTACCTGTAATGTTTTCATTACTCCTAAACTTACCACCTTTGATATGGCTCACTTTCAAAATAAATTTTGTACCAATCATCTCCTTAGTACTTCATGCACCTATACTTAATAAGAAATAACTAAAAATGATTAGAAGGATGGGTTACCTCCCACCAAGCACTATAGTTTTGGTCGTGGGTCGACTTTTATTTTTCTATTTTAATTTAGCATAGTAAAATAAGAATAAAATCATGGGTTGCCTTTCATGCAACGCCTGATTTAACATTGAGGCACGACTTTGATTATCTTGACTACTCAGGCTTTATCAAGATACATCGATGATACCATTTGTACCTCATCTTCATAGAATACATCAACGATCGATAAAAACTCCTCCTTTTGTTATTTGATGGATTTACACACTTCAAAACTAACCTCTTTCCCATTGAGCTTAAATTTTAGCTCATTCAACTTCAGGTCAACTAATTGTAACGCCCCAAAATTTGGGTCCTGAGATGTCACACAGTGCTTAGGGGAACAAGTGACCCCAAGCTAACCCTCCTACTGGCTTAATTAGTAAACAACTGGATAAAATACTTAAATCTATACAAAATCAGCAAAAATATAGAACTCTCTAAACTTGATCAATATAAACATGAACTTTACAAGATTGCAACTCCACTTTTACCAAACAAAACTTAAACTGAATACATCAACTTCTACTGACTGTCTATGAAGCCTCTACTGGTACTGACTTTAGATAGCCAGGTCATGACTACCAATTATCTAAACTTAATACGACCAAAATAAGAAAAATACAATACTTCTCGAACTGTATAACCAACTCAAGTACTCAAATCAAAAGGCCTTATCACATGTTGACTGGGAGCGGCGGACTGATTGAATGCGGTATCTGCGCTATAACTTGCACCTACATTATAAGACACTATAGCATATGGAAATATATGGGGGTTAGTACTTTAAGGAATGTACTGAATATGTGGGGTTGCAATGCAACATTATAAATAATATCATAAATGATTATAAAAATCATGCATGCTGACTTCATAAATCTCATAAATAATTTAACTCAAGTCAAACTCTTTGACTTATGACTTAGAGTGACTCGGTAACTCAAGGTACTTAGATCATTATGGACATGGGAGTTTCTTATAACCTACATAAACTACACCATGTGAGCTGCATGGAGTCCAACATTTTGCCCTCCTAAGGAGAGAACCCCACATTGGCAGGGATATTGTACTCTTTCCAGGGAGTACAACCTCAATCTCGTTATCACAGTCCCATACTCGACCTTTGGCCCTCGACTATCAACATCAATCCTATGGTGGCACATAGTTTTGGGAAAATACAACATTTCCCGCTCGGTGCTAAATAATCCTCCTAGACACAACACAGAATGTGTTAGGAATCCACCTTAATCAATATCAACTCATGGGTCTATTATAAAGACCAAAACAATAATATATCTCATCAGTAATTCATATATAACTGTGGATTCCTAACTTGACTCAAAATCAAACAATCTTTCTCAATATCAAGATGTATTAATTCATTAAGTCATGGCAACATCAATAACTTTGAGGAAATAGCAAGACGCATATAACAACTCAATCTCATGAATCAATATACTCAATAATCCAATTTGTTATAAGGAAGCTTAAAGCTTGACACATGTCATGAAAGCACTTGAAATACCAACTCATGGTAGAAACATAAAATTCACAATACTAAATATCAAGTCAAAATTTGGAAAATTGTAAAATAATCATGTATCAAAAACTTCAAGAAAACATCATAGAACTGATTCTTGACTCTCAAGCTCAATTATCTATATATTCAATAATCAAACTTCTCATAGAAAAGGTTAAATCATGACTCTTATCTCAAATCATTCCAAAATCATCAACTCATAATAACAATGTTCAACTCATGGCATAAGTTCTCAATTTAAGAAATAAAATGATGAAATAGTCATGTGTATCAATCTTGAATAGCTCAAATATCATAAATCATTAATAAAGTAATTTAGGTGTAAACCCACTTTGCAAAATCATGAACTTAAATAGTAGAAATAAATCTTTGGGCACAAGAACGAAAGAAGTGTTCTTGTTCAAAACCCCACATACCTTGATTATGGATTTGAATGAAGAAACTTGTTATAGAATCCTCTTCCACTTCTTCAGCTAGGGTTCTTGATGCTTTTGACTTGGGTACCTCGAATCTTGAATGAATTTGTGAAATGTATGGTTGGATTCTTGATATTCTTGGGAGATTTGGATGGGATTTTGAGAGAGAAAACCCTAGTATTCTTGATGAAATGGAAGAATAATCAAGTTTTTTTCTTTACTTGGATATATATAGGGGGTAAAAATGGGTGGAAAATACCAAAACACCCTTTTAAAAACGTCCCTTAATTGTTGAAAAAAAAGGCTGACGACATCCGTGACAGGCCGTCAGACCCGTGATAGGCCGTCACGAAATGTCATCACAAAAGGGTTGAATTTTATGATTTTCTGCCTAAGGCTGATGAAATCATCAGAAATATCATTAGAATGTGACGACGTCATAAAAAATGGCATTAGAAACATGACAGCCCGTCAGAACCGTCGTCACCGTTTTCCAGCTTGACATGCTGGAGTAAAATGTGCATAACTTTTTGCTCCGATATCGTATTTTGGCAAAATTGGTATTGTTGGAAAGATAATTAAATCATCTATTTGTTGATAAGTCATGAACTCAAAACTTACAAGTATAATGAGAGATATACTCGTTTGATGTTAACTATACCAATATCCTTCCCAAGAATTCAATCGGTAAGGAATGTTTTGATTTACCTAATCGCTAGGACATCTTTGAGGCCTTAATACACATCACCCTTGATTAGAAAACAAACAAATCACTATAATTTATTTCTCATGAGTTTGATTTATGGTTTCACTATTGGTTAGAGTCTCGGGGTATTACAAAATGGCTCTAACTTCCTCACCGGGTGTCCGATTCGGGTGAATCTTATGTTGATGGAAAGCTTATCCAATTCTCCACATGATACAGAGTGGAATTTAGGGAAATAACACGATATAAACAACAATCACTATGGAAGTCATCCATATTCACTCAAAAGGTGGATTTAGGCTTAAGACACTATCGGGGTATTACAATATCTCCCCCTTGGAAACATTCGTCCTCAAACGTTGCTTTTTGGCCAAGAATATAGAGAAAACTGAAGACACAGCTGAAACAACTAGCTAATCTGAATCTATATCTTTCTAAATTTTAAGGTACTTCGTTGAATGTATAAACTCATGATGAGAATAGCTATATGCTGGATCCGAGACAGGAAAAGAATAGATAGAGGACAACTGTAATTCTCGATTAAATCTGAGCTGATTTACCTTCTTCCTATATTAAAGAGCGGGCTCATACTGAGATTTTATAATTCACTTGATGTTACAAGGGTAAAATTACTCATAGATGGCGAAGAGATAATTTATATAGGCATAGGTCATGAGAAACAAGGATAAGACTACAGAATGGGTATTACATTATCTGGACTAGAATACTTGGAAAACAAAGATTGTTAAATGAATGCTTATAGACTGAATCACAATTATATATCCGAATCTGAAACTGATGCCTGATACACATACTGAACTAAATTCGTAGATTTTTGGGTACGAACAACTACTTATAGAATTTCCCATACTTATGAAACTTTGAGTGGTAAGATCAGACTAATTTAAAAAAAATGGAAGGCCATAGAAACCTATCTGCCAAATTTTAAAAACTGGGTTGCTAGCTATGAAAATTGAATCGTACTAGATACTCATACTTAAGTAGAGGATTTCTTCAACACCCTCCCAAGGAATTCTAATAGTCTGAAGGAGCAAAGAACTTTAGGCAAGATCTAAACAAGACATCTGAATCAGAGATCATAAAATTACCATAATCCCATAACTTGAAACCTAAACCTATGGATCATAAGTCAGGATAAAAGTACTAAGCTTCAAGCAAGGTAAATCCTTACTCTCAAACTCAACCATACTTCTCAAACACTCTCTCGACTATACTATACCATTCTGATACTATACTTGATCGATTCAACTTACAATCCTCACATGACACCGATACTTTCATTTACTCATATCCCCACGATCCAAACCCCCTCATCATCTTCATGAGTAACTTAGAACCACAAGATTCGCCATATAACCCCATTATGAATCATGAGCTCCCACAAATCTACATTCTTACAACCTCTTACTTCAAGAGTAATTCTCATTACCACTTTGACCACTCCAATCCACCTAGTACTAGCCATTTACTGATGCGCAAGGCACCCATCCGCATGCACACAAACACGAACTTTAAGCCTATCTTCATACCCTACACACCTCTTATCAAGAAAGATTTCCATGCACTCACCTCAAGTACACCTGACATACTCCTAGCTAATCAAGTCCTACACAAACGCTTCACTCCAATATTCCTTCCAACTCATGGAATTACACAAAATGAACACACCATAATCTTCCCAATCATAAAACATTATGCTTAAACTAACCATAACATGTATCAAAGACTTAGCCTTAATCTTACTTTACCTTACCTTCTAGCCAAAGTAAGCATGCCACCCTCTATCATTGATAAGGAAACATCTTCTCTCTTTTATCTAAACAACGATTCACCATCTCTATCTTGGGAAAGGAAAGATAACTAAAAGTTTAGAGCATGAGGATCTAAACATGAATAGATGCTATGAATAACTTGACACTCAACTAAGGCTTGAGGAATATAGGATTTAACATCATAAACCCATCAAAGAAATATGGCCTGGGGACATGCACGATATAAATATGAATTTGCTGATCATTAAAAATAACACTTGAACATTGGAACTGAACGTATCACAAAGCTCGAGTACATACGTCATGCGTTGCATGACCTAAATTGGGAATTTGTAACTATAAAATGTGATTCCAACCGGTGAAAGGTATGAAACTCCGCATTTCGGTAACTAAGTGAGGACAAGATTCTTTATGGTATGCCTGGACATGAATCATGATCATGGAATCAAAATGCAAAACATGAATAAATACAGGAATGACTAAAAATACTGAAATAAAAATGGGTCGGGCAGTATCCCTTCTCACAGCTGTTCCACAACTTATTGGCATACCCCCAAGAACCTGACAACCTAACCTGGTTACTCGTTCTACTATCTCCCCTTTAGACTAAAGCCATTACTCTAAGTTGATGAACTGTTATGCACACTCTGGTCTAAACTGAAATCATCTTACCTTAGGGACCGAGATATAACAATACACAAGAATAATAGAACTTAACCCAAAAGTCTCTAACCACCTCTTCACACTATTTTATGAGTTACACCCTTTCCTCCTTTATCTCAAATAGTCATCATATAATACTTGCACACCTTCTAGTGCCTCAACTCTTATTTCTAGCTAATCAATTTTCAAAATTTCAATCTTAGGGTTTTACGCTGAACTTAAATACTTCCCAACCTTTGACAGCCACAATACTTTCGTCATCGCCTACTAACGCTACGCTTGAAAACTTATGTTTCCAAATAGGGAAAATCGAAATCATACTCAAGAGGATTAACGTCTTTCATCACACTTCTTGTGTCTCAATTATTAGGAACATCGTTCATTACCTAACTAGTCTTCCTCCACTTAGCAACTCCACGACACTTACTAATTACACCACATACAATGACCCTAGAAAAAAATAAAAAAATAAAAAATAAAAATAAAGCAGCCCCATAGCACCTTAGGTAAAATTTCTCACCAAGAACACAGAATCAAACTTAATTACAAGTCAACCATACTCAAGATCTTGCCTACACTGTCCAAGCCTATTAGATCACTTCCCTGTAACTAGCACCATTAACCAAGAAATCATCACATCTATCTTCATAGCCACCAATCATCAAAACGTAATGCCTAGCGCTCAGCATAACTTACAAGTCCACCTCACACATACAATTCTCGCTTGGAAACTATAAAACAAAATATCAATAAACACTAGTCCACTTAAAGCCCCTAATAACAATAATTGGTCATAATCATATGATCTCTCTCATTTATAATCCATCAACTCACCCTCCTTCTACTCATCATTACTATCTATCCTTTATATATATCTTAACTTAGTTCATAACTTTCTAAGCCTCAACTTAACTTCCCTTTGCAATCTCAGGAGCACCTAAGTTAACAACACTCATCCACCAAGTATCCTCGTCCATAACCTATACTTGTCTTGTGAAACATACCATTAACAACTCTTTTCATACCTTAAGAAAACTATTATTTACCTCCACCAATAACTCCTTCTCTTTCTTCCACGAGCTGACACACAAGGACAATATCACTTTACCATCAACTCGATCACATACAAAAGGCTCGACTATACATACTTCCAATAAATCACACTTTCCACCTTTCTTGCCATTACACCTCTAAACCCAGTTCGAACATCATTACTATAACAAGAGTATGAGAGGTAGAAACTCGCTATACAATATTTAAAAATATAAGAATACACATCTTACTCTGTCTTAACTGAATGAATCATAAGGGAGAGGGCATAACATTGAACTTAGGAAACTTATAACACGTTGGTAAGCTCTTCTTAGGCCACTTTGTGAGACTTATGAAATTTCTCACTTGCAAGTCTAAGGGCATTATCAGGGAAGGAAATTAAAACTTGTAGATCATGTTACCTCAAGAACAATACATAGATAAAGAAGTGTAGATTATCATTATGGATTCTAAGAGGGAATCTGGAAGCGCAACTGACTTGGGCTTATTGCATGATTCATAAACAAGGCATGATAAGACACTAATAGGATACTTTTTAGCTCATTTAAAAATTCGTAACTATCTATGGAGACTATTTAAGAAAGTACTATCTACAAAAAGTTGAGCTTGACTATCTCTAATACCTCAAAAATAAGGCTGGGATACCTTGAATAGAGAAAGATAAGAATATGTATAAGTTTCTCAAAGAACCTTTCTATAGCACGATCTAAGACTTGAAGGAATGGAGACCTTTTCTAAATGTCTTGTAGCCTTTCGAAGAAAAGTACAGACATTTTCGTACCGTTCTGCAAGACTCTACTAGACACGGATTCATAGACACCCTAGGGCACTTGAACTCTGTGCTCTGATACCAAGTTTGTAACGCCCCAAAATTTGGGTCCCGAGACATTACACGATGCTTAAGAACATAAGTGATCCCAAGATAACCCTTCTACTGGCTAAATAACAACTGAATAAAATGCTTAAATCTATATAAAATTAGCAAAAATGTAGAACTTCTCTGAACTTGATCAATATAAAAATGAACTTTACAAGATTACAACTCTACTTTTACCAAACGAAACTGAAACTGAATACATCAACTTCTACTGACTGTCTATGAAGCCTTTACTAGTACTGACTATAGATAGTGGTCATGACTACCAACTATCTAAGCTCAATACGACTAAAATAAGAAAAATACAATACTTATCGAACTGTATAACCAACTCAAGCCCTCGAATCAAAAGGACTCATCACCTACTGACTGGGAGCGGTGGACTAACTGAATGTGGTATCTGCGCTATAACTTGCACCTATATTATAAGACACTATAGCATATGGAAATATATGGGGGTCAGTACTTTAAGAAATGTACTAAGTATGTGGGGGTACAATGCAACATTATAAATAATATCATAAATGATTATGAAAATTATGCATGCTGACAATAACTACTTTCTTCGGTTGAATTTACTGAAATATATTCCCATAAATCATAAGTAATAACATATACTTTATAAATCTCATAAATTATTTAACTCAGCTCAAACTCTTTGACTAATGAATTAGAGTGACTCGGTAACTCAAGGTACTTAGATCATTATGGACATGGGAGTTTCTTATAACCTACATAAACTACACCATGTGAGCTGCATGGAGTCTAATGTTTTGCCCTCCTAAGGAGAGAACCCAATATTGGTAGGGGTGTTTACTCTTTCCGGGGAGTACAGCCTCAATCTCGTTATCATAATCCCATACTCGGCCTTTGGACCTCGATTATCAACATCAATCCTACGATAGCACATAGTTTTGAGAAAATACCATATTTCCCGCTCTGTGCTAAATACTCCTCCTAGACACAGCACAGAATGTGTTAGGAAATCCACCTTAATCAATATCAACTCATGGGTCTATTATAAAGACCAAAGCAATAATATATCTCATCAGTAATTCATATATAACTGTGGATTCCTAACTTGACTCAAAATCAAACAATCTTTCTCAATATCAAGATGTATCAATTCATTAAGTCATGGCAACATCAATAACTTTGAGGAAATAGCAAGACGCATATAACAACTCAATCTCATGAATCAATATACTCAATAATCCAATTTTTATAAGGAAGCTTAAAGATTGACACATGTCATGAAAGCACTTGAAATACCAACTCATGGTAGAAACATAAAACTCACAATATTAAATATCAAGTCAAAATTTGGAAATTTGTAAAATAATCATGTATCAAAAACTTCAAGAAAACATCATAGAACTCATTCTTGACTCTCAAGCTCAAATATCTATATATATATATATATATTCAATAATCAAACTTCTCATATAAAATCTTAAATCATAACTCTTATCTCAAATCATTCCAAAATCATCAACTCGTAATAACGATATTCAACTCATGACATAAGTTCTCAATTTAAGAAATAAAATGATGAAATAGTCATGTGTATCAATCTTGAATAGCTCAAATATCATAAATCATTAATAAAGTAATTTGGTTTTAAACCCACTTTGCAAAATCATGAACTTCAATAGTAGAAATTAAATCTTTGGGCACAAGAACGAAAGAAGTGTTCTTGTTCAAAACCCCACATACCTTGATTATGGATTTGAATGAAGAAACTTGTTATAGAATCCTCTTCCACTTCTTCAGCTAGGGTTCTTGATGCTTTTGACTTGGCTACCTTGAATGTTGAACCAATTTGTGAAATGTATGGTTGGATTCTTGATGTTCTTGGGAGATTTGGATGGGACTTTGAGAGAGAAAACCCTAGTATTCTTGATGAGATGGAAGAATAATATAGTTTTTTTCCTTACTTGGATATATATAGGGGGTCAAAATGGGTGGAAAATACCAAAATACCCTTTTAAAAATGTCCCTTAATTGCTGACAAAAAAGGCTGACGACATCCGTGACAGGCCGTCAGACCCGTGATAGGCCGTCACAAAATGTCGTCACAAAAGGGTCGAATTTTATGATTTTCTGCCTAAGGCTGATGACATCATCATAAATATAGTTAGAGTGTGACGACGTCGTCAAAAATGGCCTCAGAAACATGACAGCCTGTTAGAATCGTCGTCACCATTTTCCAGCTTGACATGCTGTAGTAAAATGGGCATAACTCTTTGCTCCAATATTGGATTTTGAAAAAATTGGTATTGTTTGAAATATAATTAAATTATCTATCTGTTGATAGGTCATGATCTCAAAAATTACAAGTATAATGAGAGATATACTCATTTGATGTTGACTATACCAATATCCTTCTCAAGAATTCAATCGGTAAGAAATGTTTTGATTTACCTAATCGCTAGGACATCTTTGAGGCCTTAATACACATCACCCTTGATTAGAGAAAAAAATCACTATAATTTATTTCTCATGAGCTTGATTTATGGTTGCACTATTGGTTAGAGTCTCGGGGTATTACAAAATAGCTCTAACTTCCTTACCGGGTGTCCAATTCGGGTGAATCTTATGTCGATGGAAAGCTTATCCAATTCTCCACATGATAGAAAGTGGAATTTAGGGAAATACAAAATGATATAAACAACAATCACTTTAGAAGTCATCCATATTCAATCAAAAAATGGACTTAGGCTTAAGAAAATATCGGGGTATTACACTAACACTCTCCCAGTTGCTAAGAATGGCCTACCTAAAATCATGGGTACTTCAAAGTCTACTTCAAAATCAAGAATTATAAAAACCATAGGAAATATAAAACCAACCAACTTAACAAGTACATTATGTAGAATCCCAACCTGCCTTTTCACTGATCTATCCGCCATTACAAGTCACATGTTTGTAGATGTGGGGTCTCCCAAACCCAACATCTTATAAATAGCTAGCAAAATCAGATTGATGCTAGCTCCCAGATCACATAAGGCCTTAGCAAAATCCAGATACCCAATCATGCAAGGGATGGTGAATGCTCCTGGGTCTTCCTTGTTCTGCACTAGTAACCTTGTAGAAATAGCAATACAATGATGGAGATTATCCACCGGTTTGTAGCTTACCGCTCTATTCTTCATCACAAGATCTTTCATAAATTTAGCATATCCTGGCAACTTCTCAAGTGCTTCAACTAAAGGCACGTTCACTATTAATTGCTTTAACATAGCCATGAATTTGTTAAACTTGCCTTCCTTTTTTTTCTTCTTTAATCATTGTAGAAATGGGGGTGGTGGATTTGGGATTTCTACTGGAGCAGCTTTTACCTCCTTTCATATGCCTTGCTCTACATTACTAACATGCTTCGACTTAGGTAGTTGTTCCACTTCCACACTCTTCTTTTCTGAAACTCCCACTTGTGTCATAGACTAGATAACATCTTACCACTCCTAGTGGTAATAGCCATACACAATCCATTAGTCCTCAGATTCTGAACTGTATTACTTTGTATAGTCCTATTCTATTTTTGGTTGAATGGTATAGATAATTGGACCATCTGCTGCTCCAGTTGTTTAATAGCAGTTGAGTTTAAATTTACTAGTTGACTCATGTAATATATGTTACTTTTTATCATAGTCACCCCAGAATTGGTCACCTCAACTCCTTTTAATAATTTCTCTATCATGTCATCCATGGACATTTTTCCTGAACTGGTGGCAGTATTATCACGGCTTCCAGGAGGTACATACAATCCACTCTTGTCATTTTTATTCTTCCAATCTCCTAGATGGTTCTAACCTTGGTTTCCTTGACCATCGGTACAGAAACACCATTGGTTATACAAGTAGTTAGCCTCTTTCTCGGTGTTTGATTCAGCTCCCTTATGTGGGACCCCACAACTTTTACCTTTTCTACATTCCCTGATAGCAAATGTTTTTGTGAGCAGATCCATTTGGCTTTTCATGTAAACCATATTCTGATCACACTTCTCTTCTCTCCTACACTGCTCTACTGATATTACACTAGACCCAGTATTACTTGCTACCATAGAATCTCTCATATGCCAAGCTTTACTTGTCTTAAACATTCTTTCTAACATGTTCACAACCTCAGTAAGGTGAGCTCTATAAAAGCTCCTCCTGCAGCATTATCCACTATTAGATTTGTAAGTGAGTTCAAAGCTCTGTAGAAATTTTCTATCAAGTGTTCATCAGTCATCTTATGGTTTGGGCATTGAGTCAACTTATTTTTAAACCTTGCCCAAGTATCATGCAAAGCTTCATTAGCCATTTCCTAAAGTTTTTGATCTTTTCCCTCAACGGTAACATTCTAGAGGGTGGAAAGAACCTTTCTAGGAAAGCTCCTTTTAATTGCCTCCAGTTTGTTACAAAATTAGGAGTCAGCTCATTTAACCACATAGTTGCCTCTCTAGACAGAGACAGTAGGAACAATCTCAAATGAATACCATTTTTCCTACTCCAGGATTATCAAATGACTTGCAAATATTTATGAAACTCACCAAATATAGATTTGGATCATCACCAGGTAATCCACCAAAGAGCCCTTTCAAATTCAGTAGCTAGATCATAGTATTGGTGATGTTGAATTTCACCCTAGGAGGTAGTGGTGGTGGAATGATTGCCCCAATAGCTCCAGATCCATCTAAATAGTACTCATCATTGTTAATATCAAACTGCATAACTTGGTGGTCTAGTTTTCCTCTGAATGGACGATTTTGATTTACAGGTGCAACTACTCCCGCTACATACCTCCTATTAGTTGGGTCAATTAAATCATCATATCCCAAGTCCTCTTCATCTAGATTAGGTACCTGACCTGGGTTATCCTCATTCTATTGATTTGATTAAGCATTAGCCAAAGTAGCTAATCTTTCAGCTTCCTATTGGTTAGTAATTCTTTCAATGAGATGACGTTCAAGATTGAAAGGTAATAATGGTTCTCCTAAACTTTTGGTTCATGGCATAAACAACAATGAGCCTATAATGAATAAAAACGACAAATAAACATAAAATAAGGAAACTTGACTAATAGTCAATTAACACACATAAACTCAATCGACAATCGTATTCCCCGACAATGATGCCAAAATTTGATACGCCCAAATTACAACTCTCTTACAAGAGTGTAAGTAGTCGTTATCAAATATATAACCCAACTATGTTGGGGTCGAATCCCACAGGGAATATGGTTCTATTTAAGTTGTATGCAGATTAGTTGACTTTTAATCATTCGTTTTCATAAAACAAAAAGGGGGAATTTCATTCAGTTCACAAATTAATGGTTTCAGTTTAACAAGATAAGATATGTGTAGTAGTATTTGACTTTAGAGAAATAGCAAGCTAGGGTTATATCTGCCTTGTAGTTTTCAATACTTTCTAACTATGGGCTTTGTGAATTCATATATGTATCATGCTTACAGAGAAACATATTGTATTTAATAATATAATCCTTGTGTTTCTCAACCATCAAGGACTAATTCACTTTAGTTCTCTCGAATCAAAAGTGTTTACAAAAACAATACGAAATCTCCAAGTAGTTAATCTTGTTAAGGCATTAACATATGAAATAGGGGTTGGAAATCCTATTTTCTTATCACTACTCTCTTTTTTGAACCTCAACCTTTCTGTCAAACAAGTTGAGTTTTAAGGCACATCCTCTATGTTTGCAACCACAAGAATTCAAGATAAACAAAGAGAGTATGATATAAGAAGATCAATACATGATGAATTCCAAAAATCCAAAGTAATAGATGGTATGTGACAAGGCTTTCATAGCCCTAACTAATTAACTTAGCTACCCATGAGTAAAATAGAAATCATTTTAGAAATATTCGTCATACCAAAAAGTGAATCCAATTTTTGGCAGAGAAGAAGAAGTTGCGTTTCTCCCTTAGTGCTAATCCACCACTCTTAGTGAAAAAATAATATAGAATAATGAATCATACGTGAATTTTCAGCATCAAGTAGTTTTAATAAATTTTCCCTCATAATTTCCTTCCAAGTCCCTAGACTAACTCGAGATGATAAATTAGTCTTGGACATTGTTTTTAGGCACCACATTTGGTCCAGACTGCTACTCTCTCTTGTGTTATATGCCATCCACATTCCATAGTCACATTATGTCTCCATCTACCTCATTAATACCTGAAATCATGCTAATCACATCGGTTAGCTCAATTACATATAAGTAGAGTAAAAACATAAGAAACTAGGTACTTTGTTCTCCAAAGTTAGCTAAATTATGGGTAGGTTATGGTGCATAGGCGTATAAATATACCCAAGATCACCTCTCCACTCTAGGACAGGTTCATTCAGAGATTGAAACTGGACAAATCTATTTCTACAGTCGATTGAGGCATAGCAGGAATAAAACCAATCCTTGTAGAGAATGACATTAAAATCGATCATCTCTAATTTGACTAAGTCTACTGAAGAGACTTTCTAAGATATCATAACCGGAAAATTCCTGTATACCCACTGGGCTATGATATATTTACCCACTAAGGTAGAGACTAGGAAAGGCTCTGGTAGAATTTTGGGACTAACTCCAAAATCAACTGCTATATAAGGAGTAACAAAAGACAAGTAAGCTCGTGGATCTAGCAAGGGATAAACATGTATATAAAATATCTGTAACGTACCAGTGACCACATCAGGAGAATTTTCCTAATCCTATCGGGACTGAAGAGCATAGAGTTTGTTTGGGCCCATCCCACTGGTGGCACTGGATACGACACTCTACTGATTTGAGCCACCGAACTGAGCTGGAGGAAGGTTACGCTGACTCTGAGAACCTAATTGGGGACAATATCTAACTCTATTTCTTGGCTTGCTACATCCAAAACAAACATCACTGCCAGCTTTGAAAATACCCTGATGGTTTTTTCCACAAGCCTGACAAAGAAAATTGGTTCAAACACTGCTGACACTACCCTGAAACTTAGAGACTAGTGCCCTATCTTTATTGTCATCTCTGAATTTCGGCACTGGACCATTGGATGAGGATGGAACTGGAACTAAAGATTTCAAGTAGAACTGAGAATAGTTTCCACTCTCTGACTTAGGCTGAGCAAAGTGGAAGCTACGTGTTCTAGATC
Source organism: Capsicum annuum (assembly GCF_002878395.1). NCBI lineage: Eukaryota > Viridiplantae > Streptophyta > Magnoliopsida > Solanales > Solanaceae > Capsicum > Capsicum annuum. The sequence continues at coordinate 89,056,494 of NC_061112.1, read as the reverse complement.
CCTTATTCTGCTTTTCTCTCCATTTATTATTCTGCTCCTCTATCTATTGAGCATTGATCATCAGCCTAGCCAAGTCCATCTCACTAATAAAAAGTATGGTCCTGCACTCTTTGAACATACTATCATTTACTCCAGACATAAACTTACTCATTTGGGATCTGCTATCTGTCACCAAATGAGGAGCATATAAAGCTAATTGAGTAAACTTAAGAGAATACTCTTTCACTATTATATTGCCTTGCTTCAGATTAATAAACTCTAACAACTTAGCTTCTCTCAGATCTAGGGTAAAGAATCTATCTATAAAAGTAGTGGCAAACTCCTTCCACTCAATGGGCCCTGCATCTACTGTCCTCTTTGCTTTTTACTATTTGAACCAAGTCTGAGCCACATCCTACAAATGATATACAGCTAACTCAACACTCTTACTAGCTGTCACCCCCATAATATCTGTAACCTTCTGCACCTGATCAAGTAATTACTGAGGACCCTCATCTAACTTAGACCCTGTGAAAGATGGAGGGTTCATTCAGGTGAAGTCCTGAATCCTGGTTGCTGCAGCATTGGCCACTAGGTTGGTAAGAACGACAGTTGAAAGTTCATTCTGAGAAGTAATCAAATGAGATAGGGTGGTGAAAGATTCTCTGAACTCAGCGTGGGAGACATATTCTCCTAAAGGATTGGGTTGGGCGGGCTGGAGGGCTGGCTGTTCTCCCGTTTCTCTTCCCTGAGTCTTCTTTGAAGGAATTTTCTATAAATGGAAGAGAAACTTGGATAAGAAAGAGAGTTTAACTAGAGATCATGCTCACTCACATGACATAACTACTGAAAGAAGGGAAACTATTCCTACAACATCTCATAGCCTCTTGTACATAAGTGTGGCTCGCTACACACCCATGCACAAGACTCTACTAGATTTGGCTTTTACTCTTTTTAGGACTCTATTGAACCTTATGCTATGATACCAAGTTTGTAACGCCTCGAGTTTGGTACCCCAGACGCTACACAGTGCTCATAATCTCGAAGGACCACAAGCTAACCCATACTAGTACCTGCTGTAATAACTGAGTAATAATACTACAAATAGGGAATAATGGGATGAAATGCCATAAGGTTCAAAACTATAATACTGATAAAGAGAAATGATAAAATCTGATAAAATATCAAAATTTGAAATACTGAATACTATCTGAACATCTAGTTTGGAAAACCTCTAAAACTGTCTAAATTGTGGAGTTGATCGAAAAAGCCCCCAACTAAATCAAACAACTAAAAATAAACTGAGATATTGAATGAATAAAAATGTCCTTGAACTATGAGGACTCACCACTACTCTGTCTGCTGAACGTCTGAACCGTTAAGAATTCTCTAGGACCCGCGCATTTGAACCTATGGTATAAAACACCATAGCACAAAAGAAAAGTATATGTCAGTGTGTATGAATGTACTGGTATGCAAAGTGAGGTAAGGCTGAATGTAAGGGTTCATATGCATGAACAATAACAATTGAATAACATGAGTATGACTGAATGAGAGTACATGCATGAATATGTAAACTGTAACTGAGATCATGATAATACTAAATACTGAGTCTGAATACTGGTTAACTGATGTAACTGATAACTAATATACTGTTTACTGAATGAATATGTCTGACAGTCCTATTTCTTATAGAACTAGATGAGTTTTGTATTGAGCTGAGTGACTGTATCTGACAGTCCTAAAATTTGTAGAACTATTTGAGTTCTTTACTGACGATTGAGACTGAGACTGTGGGAGGTAATCATCTAACTAACATGCCTCTTTTTGTACTATTTGGGGTCCAACTTGTAACCCTAGTTAGAAGGGTGTCAGTACCATACCATGGGTAAAGACAAGCTGTGAGTTAACCCTTTTTGATGGGGAGCTCTTTCATTAACCCCTTGCTGGTATGAAAACTTGAATGAGATGTATTAACCCTAGACTCGTAGGGTTATATCTTAACCTACACTGGCTACGTATTTCTAAAATGCAAGGATTTCTTCTAAGGATCACACCCTTTGCTAGCGGGTGAGCCCCCATTCTTGGGTTCACTCGGTGCTGCTACTACCAACTGAATAGACACTAGACTAATTTCCTAGTTTATACTAGGCTGGACTGATCTGTTACTGATTCTACTGATTAACTGAACTGAACTAAGTTTACTAAGTTTCATTGATTGACGGAATTCTACTAAGTTCTGTTAGCTGACTGAGATTACTGAGGACTGAACTAAATACTGAATGGGACTGGATTGATCTGAGTTTACTGAGTTTTCCTTAGTTTTGTAACTGAACTAGAGTACTACTAGCCATAACATGACTGAGACTGTTCTGTAACTGACTTTGGCTTTAGGCACACAGCTAAATTGTCGGGTATTAAATACCCCCAGGACTTGATAGCATATAAATAATAAGACATGGCAATTCTTGAATACTTGACAATAATCAACAACTCATATTACAACCTACAAGGCATTTCATCAATCACTTGAAAGTCATGAACTTGAACATGAATAGGAATTCATGCTAACACATCATAATTTCATTAAACCAATCTCATGAGTATTCCATCAAACACATACAAGGTATTGCTTTAGCATGGAAGACATTGTGAACATATGAGTATAGCATAAGTTCATCATTTAGATCACCAAAGGATCATAAAAGCACCATATTCTCAATTTAGAATTTTATCAAACACATGGTAAGCGTAGCTTCATACTTGGGCAGATACAACAATGCTAATACATCATGACTTCATAATTCAAGGGTCTCAATATAAGAGAATCAAAATTTAACTTACATGTTATCATAATATCAAAAAATACATAAAGATTTAAATTTGGAACACATACCACAACATCAACATGATTATATTTAAACCCACAACATAGAAATCAAAATTCATGTTTTCAAAAGAAGTTTCTTGAACTCCAAGGGTGGAAGGGACCCTTGGATGAACACCTTACATACCTTTGTTGAAGAATTTCTGGAAGTTAATGGAGGAAATCTTGAGTTCTTGATTTTAAACGAAAAACCCTAAGGCTTGTTCTTGAGAGAAATTAAGAAAGAAAGAGTTTATTTGCTATCTAGGGTATTAAATTTCGTGATTTGGGGGCTGAGGTTCGAGGAAAAAAGACCCAAATACCCCCAAGAACGCGGTCTTTTAATGACTGATAACTGGATTACCGATGCACAGATCGATGCAGTGCATCGATGGCATCAATACGATATCTGATGCGTCATGCCAAGATCGTGTCGGTCCACTGGAATTGCACACTGCTAGCTAGGGAAAATATTAACCAACGCGCTGGTCGATGCGACATGCTAAGATCATGTTGTTTCACTATTTTCGGATTCCAAACATGGTCTAAATGAGGTCCGAAAAATTCAAAACTCATTAGGGAACACCTATTGACCCTCCTGATCATGAATTAACTAAAATATCAACATTTAACGGACTTATAGGTCTCGTAATGAGATTTCCAACTTTCAACGGCCCAAAATAAACTAAGTCTGAATAGTTAGCTAGAATTTTCTAAGTCTGGAACCCCTTACCAAGCTTAAAGGACTGAATTAAGCTAGAAATTTTGTGGAGTCTTACACAACCATAGACAAACACCATAAGAGAACACCACCATCTTTACTCAATCAAGGTTACATGAATACAACTACTCTTTTTCACTGAAAAGTTACCTTCACTCCAACTTTTAAACATATGACTTCATATCAATAACCTTGGGATTATCTTACTACTCATAAGTCATAAAACCCTAATTTATACTACCTCGAGGATAGAAATACTATCCTAATATTTAGATATGTATCCTTCCTCTTAAGCGAGATGTCTACTTACCTCAGACAGAAAAGCACGATTCATGAAGATAGAGGTATACACTAAAATCAACATACTTTGATGCATAAATGGACTCCTTTCAAGTCTTTGTCATTTTATAAATTTTGATGACTCATTCAGAAAAGACCACACCATTAGAAAGCTAAGCCTTTACACTTGTATCATCTTGATAATGAGACATAACCAACAAAATTAAAGAAAGAGAGGAATTTCGATAAATTTCATATGGACAACGCAATTGCACAATCTAGAGTATGAAGGAATAAGGAAAATTTCCTAAATTCCTCATAGCCTCTTCCCTAAGTGTACAGTACACTACATATCCATAAAAAGTACTCTACTCGACACGACTTTATGGACCCCAGTGACCTTGAACAATGCTCTGATACCAAGCTTTTTATGACCCAAACCCAAGTCTAGTCGTGACAGGCATATCAAACCCATCATAGGCCTGAGATAACCCCCTTAGCCTTACCTCAAGACCACCATAAGAGTAAACAGCGGAAGCCAACAAAAAATAATAAGAGAGATTGATAAGTTAAATAATAATCTAAGAATCAAAACAAAACAACTATAACATCTCAACACTGTCCACAAAAGCCTCTAATCCAAAAATACCAACCAAGTTGGGTTATTCCCTTGATTAGGACAAAAAGAATCCATAAGTATGATAAATATAAAGGAAATTAAGGAAAAAACTAGGCATTTCAAAGGATGGAGGCTCACCACTTCATAGTTAATCAATATAAGTACCAAACCACTTCACGCTGCACAAGATCAATAGGAAAGTTCTCAGAACCTACATTAGGAAATGATATAGCATCTGGGAATGGTTAATGGGGTAAGCATTGGCATGCAACCCAAGGAAAGGGATAAAATAATGTATTCACCAAAAATCTAGTCATAAACCATATGCATAACATTTATACATTTATATAGAATATCGGGATAGGGACAAGGGTCATGAAATATGATAGTTTAAAATAGTATCCTGAACTATGTAGCTTATACCAACATTCAAGGCACAATGGGCTATATGGTCTAGCTCTTTCTGCCAGAAGGGCCCCAGTCCATGTTAACCGCATGTACTGAGGAATGACTAAAGACACCAAGGAAATAACCATCCAAAAATATAATGTGTGCATCAGAAATATAATCATATAGACCCCCAACGTCAGCAAAGATAGTTTCCAGTGTTGGTCCCCCTGATACTACACCTTCTTGGTGAGCTACACAATTTCCTTTAAGCCTAAATTAAGATAATTTGCACATAAAACAACCATTAACCACGGAGACTTAAATTAGGAAATCTTCTAACTTGGCATCATCATACCAATATACTTGCAGGCTATTCCATTTATGAAATACTAATACATATGACCAAATTGACTCTAATTATCAGTTCAAAATCCAAACCATAGCCACTAAGGGCATCCAAGACCTTTTTATCCATTTATGCTTTAATGCAATACAATAATTTCAAAAGAAAAATTTAACTCTAGTGAATCCATGTTCAAAGACCAAATTTTAAAGTGGGTTGGGGTTTATATCATCGTCATACCATAATCCATAATCAATCCAAAACCAAGTACCATATTCCACCATATTCATAAGACTTAATTTCCATTCATAATTCACCATATTAACCATGTAGAAAAACTATTAAAACAAGGGTAAAATCATGCAACTATAAATAATGAAAAAAATAACCCATAGTTTAATCAAGCATTCAAAATACCAAATATACCAACTGAATAATGCGATAGTATTATAGTTAAAGTAGAGAGTGTACTGCATGCCTTTTTGATGGAAGGAATTTGGGAAAAGCTTGAATCCTTAAATTTGAAGCTTGAACTATAGATTGAAATTGATATAAACACATGAATTTATTTCCCAAACCATTAATGATGAAATCGATGAGAGAACATTAAGAAGAACTTGAATGTGAGCCCTTGGGAGCTTGAATTTTGGTGATGTACCCTTATTTTTTGTTATAGAGAATTAGGGAGAGACGAATTATGTATTTAGTTTATGGGATAAGGGAAATCATGTTAGTATTAGTTATAGGATGATTTAGAATGTAAATGACTAGTTCGCCCTCAGAAAATTAAAGAGAAACGTGTGATGTAAAGTCTCTAGGAACATGGATGTTCCACACCCTTAATGCAGAGCATATAAGGTATTCCAAACTCAAATCGTGGAGCAAAGAGGGTATAACACACCCTTATCATGCACCCTCACTGATTCGCTCTAAAAAATACTCATAACTTTTTGTTCAGGTATCAAATTAAGGCAAAATTGAATGTGTTTGAAAGATGACTCAATTATATTTCATTTTTTTGGTCTTAAGCTCCAAAATTCCATGTATTCTAGAAGGTTTACACGTACAAATTTGACCCTTATAGAATTGAATACAAAAATTTAGTCTCTAACAAAAGTGCTTAACTCAATATTGCTCTAAGTGTTTTTTTATGAACATTCTTCACCTCAAAAACCCTTTACATACTAGGTAAATAATAATGACACTTATATTTATAAAGAAATCATGGGTTTCAGGTTTACACACGCAGGAATAATGGTTTGAATTCTAGCCCCAAAATGTAGGGTGTTACATTATCTCTATCTTGGAATCATTCGTCCTTGAATGATGGGTAGAAACTTATTGGAGCTTTATAAGTACAGAATAAAGGATTTAACTTCACATTAGGAATTTTACCTTAACAAAACATATATAGACATCAGAAGGACAGACCTTCATGGCATCACCAGGTAAATCATGTAAGCACGAATCATGAGATGATGAGACTTGATATAGATATAATCTTGGACATGAGTTCTATGAAACATGATAGTAAAAATGTAAGGCATTAGTATATCTAGGAATCCTCGGCCTGATTAAAATTGATAAAATGCATGAAACAACATTTTGGTAGGACATAAGAATAGAAGCATTCTCCACCCCTAATGATACGTCTAATATCCCTTAAAAATAATAATACTTCTCAATTATGAATTCAACTATGAATACCACACTTCACCATTCCAAATCTTATAATTTTTATGCAAAATACATAACTACACAAGCCCGAGTCTATCTGCATACTTCCTCCATGTTAAATCCTCACCCGTAGTAAAAAGGAGCTAACTGTAGCTTTGGGGCTCTATACCCTACATCCCTTCGAGAATACTACTCTACCTTATTACTATAATAAAACAAACTCAAGTTTTAATCAAGGAGTACTAGCCACATAACACCATTGTTTGTGTATCCATTAGTCACAACATTCAAGCCTATCTTTACTACACTTACTTTATGGATCTCTTCATCAAAAACCCAACAAATTCATCACTTTCACAATGATTTTCATCCCATATTCCCCTGATAACTATTTCACATAACAAAAGTTCATGTTACTTTTCCCGCTTTATCTATAACCTTACTTCATGTAGCCACACCAAAATTTTATAGTAAACATATCCACTCTCTTATATAAAACATTACTATGCTTCCATAACCACTATCATCCTACAATAAATAGGGTAATTGAGAAACCAGAGTACAAACTTTGGGATTAAAAGTGCCATTATTTAATTATAATATATATTGGTTGCACAAATCAAGGTGGGTCTAGAGATGTAAGATACAACCCAATAAGCATGAAAGGCTTCATATAACAAAAACCTAGGTACAATATAGAGGGTCGAAACATGGACATATGTTGCACAAAGAACTCGTACCTTAGGCATTGGGACAATTTAAATACATAAGATATTGTGTAACGACCCGAGACTACCCCCTAGTCATCACACGGTGCTTGGAACCACAAGTGATCCCAAGCTAACGCATGAACTGACATACTGTTAAGCAACTGAATTATAACATAATAAATAGTTGTTCAAATATGCGGAATCATAATCATACTGAAAATCTAAAATAGATACAATACTGATAAGTTTACAATCTGATAAAAAATGAATAGAGAACTACAATTATAAGATTGACTCTGACTGACATCTATGAAGCCTCTGCTATACTGACTATAGATAGCTGGTACATAACTCCAACTACCACTAATCAATACACATGGAAGTAAATGAACTGTACATAAACTAAAATTTTTCTAGAGTTCCCAAAGTAGGAGAACTCATCACCTGCTGGCTGGAATCTAAAACTGTCTGATTGTGATGTGCGGACTACAAATGGTACCTACATTATGAAATATTATAGCCACATAGATGTATATCTGGATCAGTATTTCTGGAATGTACTGAGTATGCAAGGATGAATGCAATAAGTAAAAATTGATTTCATAGTTAATCGTAAAACATGCATGCTAAGTGTAAGTAGAATCACCAATAGGCTGGAATAAACGAAAAACTGAAATCTCTTAAAACATGAGTGATGATAATGCTCAAATTACATGTCAATTTAGTGAAAGGCGGTCATTGTTAATATATTTACCCAACTTTGGAGTTGGGGTCGAATCCACAGGGAACAATGTGAGTGGCGATTAAACTAGTTTGTAAGTAAAGCTACAAGCTAAATTCAAGAAAATGATACTAAAAGAAAGTAAAATGGGGGTTTGAGTTTAACAAGTAATTATTGGTCGCTTTACTTTCAGTTTTCGTAATCAAGAGTTTATGAAATAACAAGAATTATGTTCACTAGGGCTTACGGTACATGACAAATGCTAAAGGTGACTCAAGATTCTCACGGTGGTTAGGATAACAAGCTATCTTTATCAATGATATGCTCAAATGTCTCTCGACCTATTTAAGCGTCTAATTTCCTAATCCAATCCGACTTAGGAAATCGCTATTTGCTGCCTAAATTTTACCTTAGGTTAATCAACCTTGTTACAACGCTGATTATTAAACAAAGTATTTTCGAGTCCTTATTGATAATTCACTTCCTACTGTAGATGATTTCTTTCTCAAGCAAATCAAAGTAGGTGTGTCTACTATTTGCAACCAAAAGACATTAATTAAAATCTCAGAATTATCAAGAAATCCTAACACCTATTAAATCTTGAGTGTTTAGCACATCATCATGACCTAACCCTAGATCCCATAATTCAGGTTAAAAGAGTTTAGCCACTCATGATGCAAAGAACGAAACACATAATTCAATTTATAATTGAGAAGATTAACTTACAGAGATAAATAAGAATTAGTGAATCGTAGATTAGATCACAAAGGAAAATCCCCAAAATAGTTGTATTGTTCGAATCCAAAATGATAGAGAAAGGAATATCGAAAAATATTCTCCAAGACTCAAAGTATAGAACTCTCTTTAGAATAATGATGACGATGAATGAAAGCCTCCAGAAAACCCTAAAACAAAGCTTTAAATAGTTCAACCTAAATAAGGAAATAAAATTAAAGTTATAGCTCTTTTTCAGAATAGACGACGATATCCGTGACAGCTTATCAGAAGTCTGACGGCTTATCACGAATGTCGTCAACTCCTCTGCACTTTTGGTTTCTGCTGTCTAAGGCTGACGGCTATGTTGACGCCTTATCACCAACCTGATGGCTTATCATGAACGTCGTCACAAAAATGTCTTTAACTCCCATTCTCTGTTTAAGGCTGACGGCATCCTTGACAGCTTATCACCAGGCTGACGACTTATCATGAACGTCGTCAACCACACTTGTCCTTTATTTTGCTTCAATTTTCAGCCTTTTTTCTTCCATTATTTTTAGTTCTCCTACATCTCAAAATTTACTGCAAAATCAAAGTAAACTAATAAAAAAAAACTAAAGTTGGTCACGACCTTACAATTATTTAGGGTTAAAAGCCTCAAATGTGTTAGCATAGGCTCACACACCAACACCCTCAACTTAAAAAATTGCTTGTCCTCAAGCAACCATAACATAACTAAGATAATACAAAGTACAATTTGGCAGCTAACTACTCATACTAGTTCAGAATACATTCACTATCTCCAAGGTCAGTCAATTTTAAAGCTCACTGTTGATGTTTTGAAAAACAACCATACAACTCACAAGAATCAAGATACACTAAAAATTCAGCAATAACAACCATGCCATACACTTATCTGAACAAGTCAGTGACTAGCAACATACATAGTGTTCCCTTAAAACAAATAAATCCTTTTTTCACTTACATCAGAATTCAAATACATAAACAGAGGGATAAAACAAGACTCACTCTCAGAATGAAGTTCCAAACACTGCATGTCAAATTCCATATGCTTGCCCTTATAGTCAGTACCCAAGTTTTCAGACAGGTCAGTTAGGATCACTATAGGGCTTTTCTTAAGCTTGTAACATAGGCCAGGGGCTAGTAAGATATTCATGGATATTTTAGAGTAACTATGCCTCTTTGAAACTACACTAAACTCTTAGGGTTTCAACTCTCAACCTTCTTTTCTTCCTCTCTTTTATTGATTACACATGCTCAAGATGGATGCGGTCTTTTCAATTATCATATTATCTTTTTATCATCTTTTATACAGCTTTCTCATTTCTTATTCTTTTTTAACCGCACCCAACTTTTTATTCTTTTCTTTTATTCTTCCTCTCTTCATACTTATTTTGTATCACACATCCCTATGATAGCCACCCTAAACTTAGGTTGTTTACCTAAGTCAAGGTGCACAGTGTGCAAGGAGGACCAGGGCCAAAATAGGTTCATTGTGATATAAACGGGAAGGTAATAGGTGTCATAAAAGAAATAGACTATTCAGGCTCAAAATAGGGATCAAGGGATATTATGTATACAGGGAAGGTCATTTAGGCTAAAAGTGGCCTATGATCCTCTCCTAACCCCTATCCTACAACCAAGGAAAGACTAACCAGGCAAGTTCTGGATTCACACACAAAGGGAACTAAGTAAGACCTCACACACACATGGTACACAAATATATCGGACATCACTTCTTATCCAGTTCGTCCAATTGTTTAGCACTGATTATCAAGTTTCCAGAACTAATGCCTCCAAAAGATGCACTGTGGTCACAATTAGATGCAGTTCACACAGTATTACAAATAGACACTTGGAGAGGTGCTCAAAAATTACAAAACATATTAACTACCTCATTACTTGTATTTCTCTTAGTTAACCACAACACATCACAAAACAAAATACAATACACCTAAACATGACGGCTCTACTAGGAACAAGACTCCGAGGAAAAGAGGCACAACAACAAAAACCCATGGAGGACATCAACACCTACAAATAGCCCTACCCTCAACTTAAAATCATGCAATGTCCCCAATGCATCAAACCAAAACAAGACAGTTAGAAACATACCTGTGGCACCACGGGTGCGAAGATCTGATGTCAATAACATAATATGAATACAAATAACAAAATACCTTGGATTGCCTCCCAAGAAGCGCCTAATTTAGTGTCGCGACACGACTCAGCTATCTTGACTACTCAGACTTTATCAAGATACCTTATTGATAATTATTTATGTCTCCACTTGGAGGATTTGAAATGTCGACCCAACTTTTGATCAATACATCTTTGAGGCACATTGGCCAAATGTACAGATACAATGATACTACCTTTATCTCACCACTTTGATGACTTGAATCTCTTACCTAACTTCATATCAAATTTCTGGATAGGCTCATTGGGTATTGATGAGATGATCAATAATCCACTTGATGCACATTGAATTTTCCTTTACTGACCTTCAAGTGGGGGGTTTAATTTTGCTCTTTTGGAATGCCAAACTCCAAAATATAAGGATTATGTTTCTCATCCTCAAAATACCTCAATTGCTTAGGTAGGTAGACTTTCATCTTATCCATAAAGCACAATGTTGAAAAATAGTTTGAATGAGGTCTTCTCCTTAATTTCAAGGCATCCTCAACCCAAATTGGGTTAGAGTCTTCAGAAGAAATTTGCTTGGTTTCTTCTTTTGCCTCTAGCACCGTTTCCTTAATCTTGCCATCATCCCTCATGGTTGGTTCGGTTGGTTGGAAAATCATCAAGGGTTGCTCAACATCAAGAACAACATCGATATAGAATTCTTGTTCGTCATCTTCACACTCATCAATTATGTTAAATGATTCCACAGACAATATATCATCTAAGCATAATGTCGAAAAGTACTTTGACTGCTTGACCTCTATATCTATATACTCTATCATTCTTCTTTCCTTGTTATTTTCCCTTATGTCTTGATGTATATTAAGTATGATATAATTCGTTGTGTCCACACAATCCAACATTAGTTAAAGTATAGCTTCAATGCCACTCTTTTTGTTACTTTATTCTTCCTGCTCTTGACCGTAAGACCTATCAAAATCATAAGAAGAACTAGAATTTGGGTTAGCATATCGGGGAGAGGGGATATTTGGTCAATCACTCCAATATCCATCTTAACTACTATATAAAGAACAATCATACTCCCAGTAGGATGGAGATGGTGCACACATCTCTCTCTGGGGAGCATATCTACAATCTTGCCAAAAGTGAGGTCCATTAAAATATGGATATGGATCATCAAGATACAATTTCCAACCACCAAGCTCATGTTCATTCCAAGACGCCATAGTAATAAGTAAACTAAAATAAAAATCTACCTAACACCAGAAATAAAATAAAACTAAAAACAAATATTTACAAGTTTAAATTCAAGCAAGTAGGCTAAAATTCCAAACCAACTAAATATTCCAAATTGTTCCCCGGCAATGGGACCATTTTTGATAACGCTCAACTTACAAGTCAATTTAGTGCAAGGCGGTCATCGTTAATATATTTACCCAACTTTGGATTCGGGGTCAAATCCACAGGGAGCAATGTGAGTGGTGATTAAACTAGTCTGAAACTAAAGCTACAAGATAAATTCAAGTAAATAATACTAAAAGAAAGTAAAATGGGGGTTTGAGTTTAACAAGTAATTATTGGTCGCTTTACTTTTAGTGTTTGTAATCAAGAGTTTATGAAATAAACCAGAATTATGTTCACTAGGGCTTACGGTACATGAAAAATGCTAAAGGTGACTCAAGATTCTCACGGTAGTTAGGATAACAAGATATCTTTATCGATGATATACTGAAATGTCTCTCGACCTATTTAAGCGTCTAATTTCCTAATCCTCTCAGACTTAGGAAATCATTATTCACTTTCCAGATTTTACCTTAGGTTAATCAACCTTTTTACAGTGTTGATTATTAAATGAAGTATTTCCGAGTCCCCGTTGATAATTCACTTCTTACTGTATATGATTTCTTTCTCAAGCAAATCAAAGTAGGTGTGTCTAATGTTTGCAACCAACAAATGTTAATTAAAATCTTAGTATTATCAAGAAATCCTAACACCTATTAAATCTTGAGTGTTTAGCACAACATCATGACCTAACCCTAGATCCCATAATCCAGGTTAATGGAGTTTAGCCACTTATGATGCAAAGAACGAAGCACATAATTTAATTCATAATTGAAAAGATTAACTTATAGAGATGAATAATAATTAGTGAATCGTATATTAGATCACACAGGAAAATCCCCAAAATAATTGTATTGTTCGAATCCAAAAAGATAGAGAAAGGAATATCGAAAAATATTCTCCAAGACTCAAAGTATCGAACTCTCTTTAGACTAATGATGATGATGAATGAATGCCTCCAGAAAACCCTAAAACAAAGCTTTAAATAGTTCAACCTTAACAAGGAAATAAAACTAGAGTTACAACTTTTTCTCAAAATAAATGACGATATTCGTGACAGCTTATCATGAGTCTGACGGCTTATCATGGATATCGTCAGCTCCTCTGCACTTTTGTCTTCTGCTGTCTAAGGCTGACGAAGATGTTGATGCCATATCACCAACTTGACGGTTTATCATGAAGGTTGTCACAAAATGTCTTCAACTCCCATTCTCTATTTAAGGTTGACAAAATCCTTGACGGCTTATCACAGGCTGATGACTTATCATGAACATCGTCAGCCATACTTGTCATTTATTTTGCTTCACTTTTCAGCCTGTTTTCTTTCATTATTTTTGGTTCTCTTACATCTCAACATTTACTGCAAAAATCAAAGTAAACTAATAAAAAATAACTAAAGTTGCTCAAGACCTTACACTTATTTAGAGTTAAAAGCCTCAAATGTGTTAGCGTAGGCTCACACATCAAGTGACAAATACTCTCTGATAAGATGGTGAATGTCTACACTTAGTTTCTGTAAAACTTTACTTTAATGATCTAAGTATAAATGAAGCTGGGATATGATTAAACATGGATACTATATGAATACTGGGTTTAAAACTACGTTATAGAGAATGACATAAATTGAGGATATAAATATACAATCACACTGAGCACGAATGCATAAACATACTAACTTATCTGATTAACTAAATGATTGATAGCTGAATTCTGGGCATATAAGACTGAACTGTACTTAGTCTAAATAACTGGACTGAAACTGGGAAGTATTATACATATGAGGTAAGGACTGAATGGGTAACATGAGATAACTGAGCATGAATTTATTAAAACTATATTATTTGAGAATGCATGACCAAGCGTCTAACATAATTCTGAAATAGTCTGTAAACTGGGGTATTAAAATACCAATAACTGAATTACAGATAACTATATGCTATGTTAAAGCAAACCTGAAATTAAATTGAGTTACTGATCTGATTACTGGATTGAGACTATAACTAACATGATAACTAAATCTATAAATATAACGCCCCGAATCTGGTACCCAGAACGCTACACGGTGCCCATTATCCCAAAGGACCACAAGCTAACCTATGACTGATATCTATAAACTGAACACTGAATGATAGTAATAATATTGTAAATGCAGAAACATGAACTGAAAGGCCATAAGGTTCAACACTAGTACATAACTGAAAAATATAGTATAACAAAACCAAAACAATTGAGATAATTGTCTAAATATACCGTAGTCTGAAAGCCTCTAAACTGTCTGAATAAGGAGTTGATGGGACATGTCACCAACTAACTCCAACTACTAAAATAAGCTGAAAACTAAAATAGTAATGTGATCATCATGTCCTCAAAGGATGAGGACTCACTGCTAACTCTAGTCGCTGAACTACTGGTTCTCTGGAGCTCGTACTTCTAAACCTATGGTATAAGACACCATAGTGCAAATACGTCAGTACTTTGAATGTACTGGTATGCAAGTGAGGTAGGCTGAATACAATAGGTTCATATGCATAAACAATACTAACTGATTGACTAACATGAGCGTAAGAATACATGCATGCATATATAACTGTAACTATGATCATGATAGGACTGAATACTGAGTTTTGACTACTGAGTCTACTGACATTGACATCTGATAGTTCTGATTATGAAAAACTAGTCTGGTTGACTGTATCTGATAGTCCTAAAACTAAATACTAATAACATGAGTTCTAATAACTAATATAACTGATAACATAAGTGACAGTATCTGATAATCCTGAATCTGATGGAACTAGCTGAGTTCTACACTATATTTGAGTAATTGAATCTGAGATCAGTCCTATCTAGTGGGTGATCTCTACATCTGATGATACTAATACTGATTGACCATAGTTGAGATTAGTCCTTTCTGACGGGTGATCCCGGGGTCTATTTATAATGATAAGGATTGACAGTATCTGACAGTCCTAAATCTATACTACTGGGCTAAATTGACTATATCTGATAGTCCTAATTCTGTAACTGAAACTGTGGGATATATTCATCTAACCAACATTCCCCATACTAAGCTAACTGGGGTCCAACTTGTAACCCTAGTTGGAAGGGTGTCAGTACCACACGACTGATAAAGACAACTGTTGTGGAGTCAGTCCTAATCTAACGGGTCATCCCTGGGATCAGTCCTATACATTTAAATTCGCTAACGGGTGATCCTTGAGTATGTCAGTCCTATCTAATGGGTGACATCTTGTACCTATGCTGACTACGTAGTTCTGGTACATAGGGATTACTTTTAGGGATCTCAGTCCTATCTACCAGGTGAGTCCCGATCCCTAGGCTTGCTCGATGCTGAATCCTACTCCCATCTGAAATATACTAAACTAATTAACTAAACTGAGCTGATTAACTAAACTGAGCTAATTCTAATGGTATTGTTTAGAGGAGCTAAACTAAATTTACTGAGATCCATTGACTGACGGAATGTACTGAGTTCTGAGGACTGACTAAGTGTACTGAAGTTACTGAGATTGACTGGGAATACTGAGGTTGCTGAGATTACTAAGTATTGAGATCACTGAGATTACTGAACTACTGAGACTACTGAGATTTCTGAGATTTTTGGGTTTTCCTGAGTCACATTACTGACTGAGTTCTATGGATCATAGCTTGCATTAGAGTATCTTGAAAACATGACATGGCTCTAGGCACACAGCTAAATTGTCGGGTACAAGTACCCCCAGAACTCGACGGAAAGAAACTAACATAGCATGACTTACGTGAACACATGACCAACAACACAGTTCATAATTCATTGATTGAAGCACTTCATCAAACATGTGATATGCATAAACTTGTACAAACATGGGGATTTCATAATATCATGCTAGTTGGGAACTTTTCCTTCGTATAGGCATTTAATAAAGCACATGGTAGGCATAATACACGTAGACATATTTATACAAAAATCAATCATCATGATTCATATCTAATTTCATCATCCAAGGGTTTTAATCCTATGTTTACATGAATATACATCTTTAAGAATCAATTTCATATGAAATGTATCACCAAACATGGATTAAAACTCAATTGGTCATTATCAACATGAGCAACACAAACCCAACATGGAATTCATACAAAAGTCCATACATTTGAATTTGAAAAGAGATTCTTGGACTTCATGGATGAAATGAGTCTATGAATGAACACTATGCATACCTTAGTTTGTGATTTCGTAAAGATTGACGGTGAAACCTGCTTGAATTTGAATCTCTAATAGAAACCCTAGCTTGTTCTTGAGAGAAACTTGAGAGAAACTAGTATGTTTTGGGTAAATAATGACTAAATCATGTGTTATTGGGTATATATAGGGGTGGGACATTGACCCTTTTAACCCTGGATGCACCTTTAATTTCTGATGA
Organism: Capsicum annuum; assembly: GCF_002878395.1. Taxonomy (NCBI): domain Eukaryota; kingdom Viridiplantae; phylum Streptophyta; class Magnoliopsida; order Solanales; family Solanaceae; genus Capsicum; species Capsicum annuum. The sequence continues at coordinate 89,039,541 of NC_061112.1, read as the reverse complement.
AAATTTCCCAATTTTCATCCTTGGCACGACGCGCCACTATCGCGCCAAGTCACTGGAATGTGACAAATGGGAAATTGCATGGTGCCGCGACGCAGAGCTATCGTGTTGCCACCTTGTCTGTGACCTGGAAGTTTGGTATGATGTGCCACTATCACAGAGCAACATTGGAAATTGACAATTTCCATTTGAGCTATCTCCGCGACGAGCTTAAGGCTCAGGTGATGCACTGTCTCACTAAAAGGGCTCTAACTCTTCACCCGGGTGTTAGATTTGGGTAAATTTGGTATCGATGGAAAGATTATTCGATTCCCCACATGATAAAAAGTGAAAATCTTGCAAATACCATGTTTAAAAAAAGTGGATTCATCTTTCAAAGAAAGCTTCTAACATTTTTGGGAAACTTTTCAAGCTAGGAAAACTATAGGGTGTTCTAGTAACTGAGACTATAACTGGGACTGTAACTGAGAATATAACTAAGATGATAATTGAGACTATAACTAAGACTGTACTGAGAATGAATACTGAATTCTAATAACTGGGTGACCGATATCTTAGATTACTAATAATTGTATTACTGATAACTAAGAGACTGTATCTGATAGTCTATTTTTGTGGAACTATACTGAGTTCCGTACTAAGCTGAGTGACTGTATCTGACTATCCTGATTTCTCTAGAACTGAACTAAGTTTTATACTAAGATTGGAACTAAAACTAAAACTGTGAGAGGTAATCATCTAATCAAAATGCCCATCTTTAAACTAATTGGGGTCCAACCTGTAATCCCAGCTGGAAGTGTGTCAGTATCAAACCACGGGTAAAGACAAGTTGTGTCACCCTCATCTAGCAAGTTATTTGAATGAGAACGGTGGTAACCTCAACTGGCAGGTTAAAACACCTCATCAACCCTTAATTAGCAGGTTGGTGTCTCAACCTATGCTGGCTACGTAGTTTTGGAATGCAAGAACTGCTTCTAAAGATCAGACCCTCTACTGGTAGGCGAGTCCCTATCCTTGGGTTCACTCGGTGTTGAATCCTACTCCTAACTGAATAGACACTGGACTTAATTCTAAACTGTACTAGGCTGGATTGAACTATTACTGATCATACTATCTAACTGAACTGAATTGAGATCACTGAGTTTCGTTGACTAACAGAATACTACTGAGTTCTGGAATTGACTGAGGTTACTGAGGCCTAAACTTAATACTGAACTGAAACTAGATTGAGTTTCACTAGATTCTATAACTAACTGAGTTGGACTGAGTTTACTAAATCCTGTTAACTGACTGAACTGGACTGAGTTCACTAAATTTTGGTAACTGGCTGAATTGGACTGAGTACTATTGTTTGTGACCCTTAATAAGACTATTCTGTAACTATTGTAACTAGTAAGCAGCTAGATTTTAGGTATTGAATACCCCCAGGACTCGATAGCAATAACAACAATATCATACTAAAACTTTGAGGACATAATGAGTGGACATAAATCAAGACTTATTCTTGTAGGAAAGTCATCAAACTCATGGGGATCAGGAACTTGAACATGGGACTATCTTAAACATAGGAGCATAACATTATTACATAACTAAATCATGAATTAGAGAATTCACATATAATTCGCTTGACATAGGAGATGGGTGCTTCAACAAAACATGTAAAGATCATAACTTGAACATAAAAAATCCTAAACATGAGGGAACAATAGAGTTACTTGGCAACATTCATAACTTGGGGATTCATCTTGAAATTGATTGAACATGATATGCGAATTTCATCAAACATGTGGTAATCATGAATTTAAAACATAGGAATGTTGCTAAAAAAACCATGAACTTAGGATCTCGTCGTGCAATTCTCTTGAATTAAACACGGGCGACTTAAATTCATGGAACGAGAAATTCACTTTCTTGCATGGAATCACACATGGGCTGAATTAACTTAAAAAACCATGAGAACATGAAATTAAATCTATCTTGAACATACAAAATTTCATAGCAAGCATAAAATTCATTATTTAAATAAAAAAAGGATTTTTGGGCTCCATGGGTGAAAGGGGACCCATGGATGAAGTCCCACATACCTTAAATCTTTAATCTTTATGGATAAACACAATCTTGAAAGAATTCTTGAATTAGGAAACTTGATTCTTGATTCTTTTCTGGAAGAAAATTTCATGGAGTTCTAGGTGTTCTTGAGGAGGCTAGGGTTTCATTGGAGAGAAAAAGATGATTAATAATGTATCTAATTTTTTTGGGCTGAAATTAATTGTTAGGGGCGTATTTGGCTGAGGAGAATTGACCAAAGTATCCCTAGACATTTTAGGAACTAAATTAGCATGTAAAATAGATTTGTATCCGCATCAGTTTTTCGTGTCGGGGCGCGGTCGATGGGACGCGTCGAAATCGCGTCGGCTTACTGCCTTACATGAAAAATGTCATAACTTTCTACTTTGTTATCGAATTTAGGTGAAATTGGTATCATTGGAAAGCTAATTCTATCTACAATTTGGTGGGTACTGAGATGAAAAATTCTACGTATATAAAAAGTTATACATGTTTAAAGTAGACCCTTATAGAATTGAATGCCAAACTTTCGATGAATCAAAGGCTCTAAGCTCAACTTTGTTCTAATTGATTCTTATGAATATTTTTCACCTTAAAAGCAAATCAAACATGAGGATAAAGATCTTGAAACTCATATTTGAATGGGAATGATTTAGACCATAGCTTAAACACGTAGGAACGATGGTTCAAAGAGTATCTCGAAATGCGGGGTATTACACATTGGTAAAATATCCTTTTAAATCGAAGTAAGAGGAATTCGCTAGGATGAATAGATTTTTCATGACTCTTCCCTGAAACTCACCGCCATAAGAAAATTCAAGATCTGCATTATCTTTCTCTTAGCTCAAAGTCACTATCCCAATCTTACAAATATATCTCCTAACAAACTATAATAGGAAAAGTACTAAATTCTTTCTTTAACATTCCTTTCGGGGGAACTACTCTTAACTTCCTCTAGCCTCTAAAGTCATCGCCTTCTAACTAACATTTTCATGGAGATATGCATCCACTCTTCTTACCATATAATAATCTATTTTCAACTCCGTAGTATACTATTTATACCCCTTTGTCACAACTCGATCCAGGACTTTGACGTAACGGCCATCCCAAGTCCAGCCAAGACTGGGGACCTCCTCCTTTACCCAACCCAACCACCTTATATAGCCTTAGGTGGGCTGAATTTTGAGCATATAACAAGATTGCATAAATACTCTCATGAGGACTCTGGGATAGGGTCACAGCAATGACCGACCCAACTGAGTCTGACCCTACCTAACCAATCATCTAACCATTCCAAACCAAAGAGAATATCAAAACACAATATAAAAATAAATCCCTAAATATAATACGATGGAACAGTGAGAAATTATGTCCGATGATGCCAGCCTCCCAGCTTATTTTAATGACAAAGCCAACCCCAATACCAATCCCGCCCATACCAACCCCCAAAAGTACCATAAAGCCTCTATCCAAAAGAATAAAATATCCGGTTGGGACATGCCCCCAACTATGGCCAAAACCAATGTCCAAAACAAAAGCAAAATGTCTAAGAGAATCCATATCATAAAATAGAACCTTCCGTTAAGATAGAAGCTCACCACATCAATCTAATTATTGTCTCCGAGTCAATCGCTATGTAGGAGGATTCGAATGGCTAATTCTTGCATAGCGTGGATATACAGCCGCCAGTAAACAGGTTAGAAAGTGATAGCTAGCATGTATCTCAGGATAAGGATAAAATAATTCCATTTAAACAACCAAGTAAAACCCTCCATGATGCATATAACCATACATATATATATATAAGTTCCAGGAAAGGTAATCCGAGTATAGCATGCACTCGAAACCTTTACCTGGGTTGTGTAACCTCACCGTTGAACTACACCCATGGTCCGTATAGGTTCAGCTCCCCTGCTGCAATAGTCCCAGTGTGTAGCCGCATGATCAGGAAATATCCCATGGTATGACTAGTACATCCCAAAATATAAAATGTGACACACCCTCTATCAGCAAAAATGAGTTTCCAATTTCAGTTCTCCCGAAACCTCCACCCTCCACAGATTAGTTACACATCCTGCCATAAGTGCCCAGTTTAAAACCATGTCCAGAAAATCTAGTTACCATTTATTAACCAAGGACAATTATTATTGGTATCGTCATACAAACCATACTTGCAAGATTTATCCATAGTTAAACCATTTAGGTTAAGGGGACTTTCAAGTGCCTTTTCCGTTTACCATATTAACCTCTTGGGAGACTTCCATGTTCTCCAAAAGCATAATCAATTAGTGTTTAACCTTTTGTAAATCATTTAAACCATTTGTAGTTTCATCCATACGCTAAAAACAAGAAAGAGTTCCATTTAAAGAAGTCAATGCAGTGAAAAATCTTTATAAGCATTTTATCAAACACCTTGGGGTCATAATGTAACCAGAACCAATTCCAAAGACCATTACACCATTACCATGCAATGTAATTGCCCAAAACCACCATTAATGCATATAAAAGAATCATTAAACCATAGGAAACCATAACCAAACCATTATAAACAAAAACCACAAATAATAGTTGAAACCCAAAAATCATGCAACATTGAAACCATAAAAACATCCATAAAATCCATGCCTTTTTAGAAGTAATAAGTAGGGAACAGACACATGACTTAAACTGAGAAAGACGATGAAAGAAAATCACCAAAGCGAGCCCCATAGTAATCCCTTTATTAAAACCCTAGCTCTTTTTCCCCAAAAGCTCTTGAGACAATTATTGGAAGTCTGGGAATATTTTTCTCTGTGTTAGTGCATAGAATAATATGGTAAATAATCTCCTAAGTTTATTAGAAGTCATAGGTTAGAATTAGGGTAAGTAGGGAAATGTCCAAACTACCCCCATTTAAGTCCCTTTAAAACCTATCACATGGATATGACTGACCTATACTAGTTGTACCCTCCCATACAATTGGTTTCTACTAGTCGTACCCATGCCTAAACCTTGGATCAGACATTGTCTAGTATATGAATCATCTAACCAAGTCGTAACCTCAATATACGATATGTACCCATGATCTGTATCTCTGGAAGAATTAATTACTAGGAGGATGAAACACTACGCACCATACGAATCCTTGATACGACTTATATCCGAGCCCTATGACTCATCCCTTAAGTTGTACCCATTCCAGTGTCCAAAATCATCCCACTAATTAACACTGGTTAGCTTACGATAGGACCATACCACTCGTACCCCAACATATTGCTTGTACCCATGAGTCATATTGGGTTCGAAGAATGGATTTCAAGGAAAAATTTCTTGGCCAAAATCTAAGATGTAACATTCTCCCCCACTAGGAACATTCATCCACTGATGACGAATAAGGTAGGGGTAACTATGCACAGATTCATTTAAATAATCAAATATCAATCCCACCTTTTGATGTCTCTACTCTTACCTTTACAAACACAAAAAACAAATATGCAAGAGATGCAACCATTCCGTTAACAAACTCGGAAAATAAAGATGTGTTCAAGAACACATACCTCCTGTATGAATACCGGGTGTAGAAAACAAGAGATACTTAGACTTTATGTCCCCACCCGTTTCCCACGTAGCTTCTTCCAATAGTTCCACCACAGAACCTTAATCGAAGCAACATCCTTGGTACGCAACCGATGAACCTGTCTATCTAATATCTCAATTGGGACCTCTTCAAAAGATAGAGAATCCATGATATACAACCCTTCAAAAGAAACAATCAGACAAGGATCTCCAATGCACTTTCTCAACATGGAAATATGAAAAATCGGTTGAACCAAACCCAAAATTGTAGGCAACTTCAACTCATAAAAATATTACCCACTCTCCACAAAATCATATAAGGACCAATAAACTACGGACTGAGCTTCCCCTTATTGCCAAACCGCACTACTACCTTCATGGGAGACACCTTGAGGAACATCTTGTCCCCAACCTCAAACTTTAAGTCTTTATTCCTAACATCTGCATAGGAATTTTGATGACTCTGGGCAGCCTTAAGCCTATCCCGAATCACCTTCACCTTCTCCATAGCTTGATAGACCAAATCAGGACCAAACATATCTGCCTCACCAAGCTCAAACCACCCGATAGGAGATTTACACATCCTACCATACAATGCCTCAAAATGAGACATACCAATACTAGAATGATAGCTATTATTGTAAGAAAATCTACCAAAGGTAGATGCTCAACCCAACTGCCATCATAATCAATCACCTAAGCCCGAAGAATATCATTCAATGGCTTAATAGTTCTCTCCACTTACTCATCCAACTGTGAATGAAAATAAGTACTCAGACTATCCTTACTCCCTAATACTTTGTAAAAAGACTTCCAAAAGTGAGATATAAATTGCGTACCATGATAAAAAATTATTGAAACAGGCACTCCATGCAACTTTATAGTCTCCTGAAGATACAGCTTCGCATAATCCTCTATTGAAAAGCTAGTTCTTACTGGCAGCAAGTGAGCATACTTTGTCATCCTATCCATGATGACCCAAATCGAATCAAACTGGTTTCGAGACCGGGGAAGACCGGTAATGAAATCTATATTAATTATCTCCTACTTCCATTCGGTAACTCTATTTCTTGATATAACCCACCAAGTCTCATGTGCTCAACCTTAACCTGTTGACACACCATGCACTTGGCCATGAAACCAACCATATCTTTCTTTATACCATTCCACCAATAGATCTCCTTAAGATAATGATACATATTTGTCGAACTAGGATGAATGACATAGCATGACTTATGTGCCTCAGCCAAAATCCATTGCCGCAAACTGTTGACATTATAAACACATAACCTTCCTTGGTACCACAATGTACCATCACCACTAATCTCAAATTTCACCATCTTCTTCCCACCAATATCACTCTTGATTTTCACAAAGATTGGATCCAACATTTGTGTCTCCTTAATCTCTGCACTGAGAGACGATCTAAACACTTCTTAAACCATCACACAACCATCTTTAGAATCTAAGAGATAATCTCCAAAGTTGGCCAAGCGGTGAATATCCTTCATAAATTCCCATTTTCCTTCCTACACATGAGCCAAACTTCCTATAGACAACCTTCTATGAGCTTCAACAACCACATTAGCCTTTCCTAGGTGGTAGTGAAGACTCATATCATAGTCCTTGAGAAGCTTAAGCCATCTTCTTTTCCTGATATTAAGCTCCTTCTATGTGAACACGTACTGAAGCCTCTTGTGATCAGAAAAAATATCTACGTTAACACCATACAGATAATGCCACCATATTTTCAAAGTAAACACAACCACCAACAACTCTAAATCATGAGTATGATAATTTCTCTGATGCACCTTCAACTGCCTGGAAGCATATGAAATCACCTTCTCATGTTGCATCAAAACACAACCGAGCCCTACCTGAGATGCATCACAATAAACCACAAACCCATCAATGCCTTTTGGCAAATTCAAAATTTGAGCCAAAGTCAACCTATTCTTTAATTTCTCAAAACTCCCCTCACAAGCATATGACCAAAAAAACTTAACCTTCTTCTGAGTTAACTTAGTCAAAGGAGAAACTATCGATGAGAAGCTTTTCACAAACCTCCTATAATACCCGGCTAAACCCAAGAAGCTTCGAACATCAAATAGAGTTGTGGGCCTAGGCCACCTCTTCACCACAGCAACCTTTTAAGGATCAAATATTACCCCCTTACTAGAAATAATATAATCCAAGAAGGTCATCACATTAAACCAAAACTCATACTTAGAGAACTTGGCAAACAATCATTGTTTCTTTAAGGTCTGCAACACCAAAATGTCAACAATAAACACAATGACAAGGAGATCCAAATACTACCTAAAAACTATGTTCATTAGATCCTTAAACACCGCTGGAGCATTTGTCAATCCAAATGACATCACCAAGAATTCAAAATTCCCATATCAAGTATGAAAAGTCATCTTAGGTATATCCATCTCCCTAATCTTAAGATGATGGCACCCATATCAAAGATCTATCTTAGAAAAGAACTTACCACCTTGTAACTGATCAAACAATTCATCCATCCTTAGAAGAGGATACTTCTTCTTAATCGTTACCTTATTCAACTACTTGTAGTCAATACACATCTGAAGGGAACCATCCTTCTTGCACACAAAAAACACTAGTGCACCCGATGGAGAAACACTAGGATGAATAAACCCCTTATCCAAAAGATCATTAATTTTCTCTTTGAGTTCCCTTATTTCAGCCGGAGCCATTCTATACGGAGAAAAAAAATAGGATGAGTGTCTCAAATCAAATCAATACCAAACTCTATTTCCCTATCTAGAGGAACACCAGGAAGATCATTTGAAAAAACCTTTGGAAACTTATTAGCTACCAAAACTGGCTGTAAAGAAGAACCTTTTGAGTTGGAATCTTTAACCCAGACCAAGTGATAAAGAAACCTTTTATAAATTAACCTTCAAGCTCTAAGATAAGAAATAAAGCTCCCCCTAGGATCTAAAGAACAACCCTCCCATTCTATTTTTTGCTCACGGGGAACCTAAAGATGACCTTATGAGTTCGCCAATCTAAAGATGCATAACAAGAATGCAACCAATTCATACCCAAAATTACATCAAAATCTACCATTCCCAACTTAAATAGATCTACCAAGGTTTTCCTATCTCCAATAGATATCATACACCCCTATGGAACCATTAGATAATGACCTAGTCTCCTATAGGGGTAAAAATAAAAAAGGATCTAAAATAATTTTTGAATGAAAACCAAAAGACATGGCTATATAAAGAGTTATATAAGAAAGAGTGGAGCTCAGATAAAGCAAACAACATCAGGTGATGCCTCAGATACCTAGCAAGATGCCAAAGCATACAACCTATTCTGACCACCACTTGGACCAGGAGAAGTAACAGAAGAAGATTCCTTACCACTATGTGTAGGAGTAGAAGATCATGCCATCAAAATGTTATTTGCTCCTGTAGTAACCTTATTAGCCAGACAATCCTTGAGCCGATGGCCTACCTTACCGTACTTAAATCACTTATCTCTTCCTTTCTCATAGAAAACCTAATGAGGACAGTCGCAAAATCAAAAAATAGGGCATGAAGAAATAGATTGACCTCTACTCTCCTAATATTAGTCAACCTATGCCTGAGAATTATCACCACCTTAATGACGCCTATCGCTTGATTGTGTTGGGTAAGGAGCATTGGTAATAGAGAAGGAACCAGAACTCCCCAAGTTCTTTTTCTACCACTTTTCACTATCTCTACCACCCTGAGACTACATACCTCCCTAATTAGAAAACCTGCCCTACTTTCCCTACCTATCCCCGAATTCTGCCTGCCTTTTCTTCTCATCCTTAACCTGCTGCACATGAAGAGTCCACCTAGAGATGTCCATATTCTTAATAAGCAAAATAGTTTTTCTCTCTAAAATCAAATCTTTATTCAACCAAGAAGCAAAATACCTCATTTTTGACATCATATCATCTACAAAATTTGGAGGATACCTTGAAAACTAATGAAACTTAAAGGCATATTCGCTTATAGACATCCTCCCTTTCCTAAGGTTCATAAACTCATCCATCTTATCTTCCCTCAACTCTTGAGGAAAGAAATAATCCATGAAGGTATTAAAAAGGCCTTACATACCCCTTCATCTTCCATATCACCCTTATCTCTATCGCATTCCTCATACCATTAATAAACGATATCTTTGAGCTGATAAGCCACAAAACTAACTCCTTCTACATTAGAGGCCTGCATAACCCAAAATATCTTCTCCAGTTCATCCAAGAAGCCTAGTGGGTCTTCCTCCACCTCCACTCTAGTAAAAGTAAGAGTACTCATCTTCATAAATTGGCTAACCCTTATGGACTAGCAGACAAAGCACTAGCCGCACCTCGCTTAACCTGAGCAGCGACCATCTGAGCAATAACATGAAAAGACTAACAAAACTCTATATTCGTAATATTACCCTGAGGGACCTAAGGAGAAATAGGAGGAATATGAGAAACTTTAGCTCAACCAAGAATGGGACCCTGGGATCAAAGATGTACTCCAGTAGTAGGGTACCCCTTCAGCATTTTCCCCATATAAGGTAGAAGAATACCTTTACATTCTAGATCTAGGTGGCATGGTATGAAAAGCAATCAACCAAGAGTTAGAGGGGATTCTAGGACTGAGAATTTTAAGAAAGTAAAACATTCCTAAATGTCTTGTAACCTTTCTCTTATGAGTGTGGCATGCTACACATCCCTAAAAGAGAGTCTAATCGACATGACTTTATGGACTTCCTAGATGACCCTGACCCTAAACCTCTGATACCCACTTGTTATGACCTAAACTGGGGCATAAACATAATAGGTATCCCAAGTCCAACCAGGATTGAGTACCACCCTCTTTACCTAATGCAATCACCTTATATAGCCTTAGATAGGCTAAATTTTATACATATAAATAGATTGCATAAATGCTCTCATGAGAACACTGGGATAGGGTCACAACCATGACCGACGACCCAACCGAGTCTGACCCTGCCAAACCAACTTTCCAACCAAACCAAACCAAAGAGAATATTAAAACATAACATGAAAATCAATCCTAAAATATAATACGAACAGTGAGAAATTATGTCTGATGCTAGCCTCCCAGCTTATTCTAATGGTGAGGTCGACACCAATACCGATCCCACCCATACCAACCCCCAGAAGTACCATAAAGCCTCTATCCAAAAGAATAAAAATATCCACTTGGGACATGCCCCCAACCATCGCTAAAATTAATGTCCAAAAGAAAAGTAAAATATCTAAGAGAATCCATATCATGATATGGAGCCTTCTGGATAGATAGAAGATCACCACTTTAATCTAAATGCTATCCCTGAGTTAATCACTATATAGGAGGAGTCGAACAGCTGGTTCCTAGCTAGCATGGGTATATAACCGCCTGTAGATGGGTAAACGAGTGGCCGTTAGCATGTATCTTAGAATAAGAATAAAGTAATGCTATTTAAACAACCAAGTAAAACCATCCATTATGCATACAACCATACATATATATAAGTGCTGGGAAAGAGAATCTGGGTTTAGGATGTATTTGAAACCTTTACCTGGGTTGGGTAACCTCGTTGTTTAACCATACCTATAGGCCGTATGGGTTCAGCTCCCCCTACTGAAAGAGTCCTAGTGTGTATAGTCGCATGACCAGGAAATATACCATGGGATAACTAGTACATCCCCCAATATAAAATATGACACATGCATATAGTCATGGAAAAAACCTCATATTAGTAAATATGAGTTTCAAATTTTGGTTCCCTCAAAACCTCCACCTTTCATGACTTAGTTACATATCCCACCATAAGTGCCTAGTTTTAAAACATGCCCAAACAATCCAATTACCATTTATTAACCAAGATCGATTATTAGTGATATCGTTATACCAACCATACTTGTAAGATTTATCCATAGCCAAACCATTTGGGTTAAGGGGACTTTTAAGTGCCCTTTCTATTTACTATATTAACATCTTGGGAGACTTTCTTATTCTCCACAACCATAACCAATTAGCATTTAACCTTTTGTAAATTATTTAAACCATTTGTAGTTTCATCCATATGGTAAAAACAAGCAAAACTTCCATTTAAAGAAGTCAATGCAATGAACAATCTTTATAAGCATTTTATCAAACACCTTGGGGGCATAATGTAACCAAAACCAATTCCAAATACCATTAAATCATTACCATGCAATCTAATTTCTCAAAACTACCATTAATGCATATAAAAGCATAATTAAACCATAGGAAACCATAACCAAACCATTATAAACAAAAACCACAAATAATAGTTGAAACCCAAAAATCATGCAACATTGAAACCATAAAAACATTCATAAAATCCATGCCTTTCTAGAAGTAATAAGTAGGGAAGAGACACATACCTTAAACTAAGAAAGATAACAGAAGAAAATCACCAAAGCAAGCCCCATGGTAATCCTTTGTTAAAACCCTAGTTCTCTTGCCCCCAAAAGCTCTTGAGAGAATTATTGGAAGTTTTGGAATATTTTTCTATGTATTAAGGAATAGAATAATTGGGTAAATAACCTTCTAAGTGTATTAGAAGTCATGGGTCATAATTAGGGTAAGTAAGAAAATATTCAAATACTCCCACTTAAATCCTTTAAGAACCCATCATAGGTATATGACTGACCCATATGAGTCATACCTTCCCATATGATTGGTTTCAACCAGTCATACTATAATGACTCGAGACTACCCCTTAGTCGTCACACGGTTCTTATGACCCCGAACGACCACAAGCTAACCCATGAATGATATCTTCTGTGAGCACTGAATAATAATACTGAAATTAATGTAAAAAAATAGGCTAAAACACCATAAGGTTCAAAACATCTTAAATACGGATAACATATAACATCTAAATCTAAAATACTATCTAAAAATCTAGTTTGAAAAGCCTCTAGCTGAATCTTTCTGAAAGTGGAGTTGATAGGATAATTTCCCCAACTAACTCCATCTACTAAAATATTGCTAAGCTGAAGCATGGAAATAAAAGAATATCCTCAATAGATGAGGACTCACTGCTAAATCTACTAATGTTGGCTGAGTTTGGCTAAGCACGGTCAGGAACCTGAGCATCTGAACCTATGATATGAAATGTCATAGAAAAGGAAAGTATGTGTCAGTACGTGGAAATGTACTGGTATGCTAGATGAGGTAAGACTGAATGAAAGGGTTCATATGCATGAATAATAATTAACTAAATGATATAGAGTAACTGAATATAAAAGTACGCGTGTACTAAAACTGAGTTTTTTTGAAGCTAAGTACTGATTTCTAAATACTGTATAATTGATATCTGAAATTACTGATACTGATTGACTGTGTCTGACAGTCCTGATTATGTAAAGCTGAACTGAGTTCTAAAATAAAGATTGAAATTGAAACTGTGGGAGGTAATCATCTAACCGACATGTCTCTCTCTGAGCTGATTAGGGTCCAACCTGTAACCCCAGTTGGGAAGGTGATAATACTGTGGCACAGGTACTAACGCTGGCTATGAGTTAACCCTAACTAGTAGGAAGACATTTGTCAACCCTCACTAATAGGAAAACGCATGAGAGATATGTCAACCCTTATCTAAAAGGAAGTCATCTCAACCTACGCTGCCTACGTAGTTCTGTAACTCAAGGATTGCTACAAAGGGTCAAACTCTACACTAATAGGAATGCCCCCATCCCTGGGTTCCCATGCTAATGAATACTACTCCCAACTGGAAGACACTAAACTGATTATATTGAACTAGACTGGATTGATATAGAGTTTACTGAGTTTTTCTATGTTCTATAACTGACTGAGTTCTACTGAGTTCTGTAATGGATTGAGAGCACTACTGATCATGACATGATTGATACTATTCTATAAATGACACTGGCTCTAAGTAACAGCTGGATTTTTGGGTATTAAATACCCCCAAGACTCGATAGCATGAAAAGTAAAGCAAAGCATTATCTTGAATAACATAACAATGTTCACGTGATCATAATTAATTCATAGAGACATTACATCAAACAATTGTAATGCATTAACTTGTACATGGTGGGATAACATAATAACATGTCATGCCTTCACTAATCAATTCACATAAGAGTTTTATCAAACACTTGTAGGGCATAAGCTTGTTCATATACTAACACATCATGATTTCATCACTTTATTCACATGGACATTCTATCAAACACTTGGGGAGCACAACTTCATGCACATAATCATGGATAACATATAAACATGGCAACTACAATTCCCAAATTACAATTCTATGATTTTAGTATGCAATTCATATAATTCCCATATGAATACTAATATAATTTCACGAGTCATATAATAATCATGGATTAAAATCCAATTAACATCATAGACACATTAATCACTTTGTAAATTTAAGTGTTTAACAAGATAATCACATACTAACCACACATGCTATTCAATTTCATGAAACTTGCACTTAAATAAAGGATTGGAACCCATCAAATATTATAAACATGAATTCAATCTAATTCAAACATAGAAATCATAAATCTAAGATCTTGTATATTTAAAAAGGGATTCTTTGACTCTATGGGTGAAAGAAACCCATAGATGAACACCTAACATACCTGAGAAGAATAGTTCTTGAAGGTTCTTGGAGAGATTCTTGAGAATTGACCTTGATTCTTAAACTTGGGTTTTTGCCTCTTGAGAAAGAATGATTTAATTTGGGGAAAAATGAATGAATAATGGTGTAACTAGGTTTATTAGGGTTGAATTTTGTGTTAAAGATTGACTAGGGTCATGGAAAAAGACTCAAATACCCCTAGAATGATTTAAAATCTCAGAATTTAAAACTAGAAATTAACTAAAAAATCACTAGAAAGTGGACAACTGGGAATTAGACCATCAACGTGATGCGGTGAAATAGAGTTACACCTTGGATATGACCTACAAGTTCACTGCGATGCGGTGGAATCGCGTTGGCGTAATGGAAACTGATAAAATGAAACTAAGCTATGGCGCGATGCGCCGATATCACGGTACCTCATTGGAAATTGACAATTGGGAAAAAGGCTAGTGGAGCGACGTGGTGGTATAGCGTTGTCTCACTGGAAAATGACAAATGCCGTTTGAACTACCTCCGCTATGTGCTAGAGTACCAGGTGGTACACTGTCTTACTAAAATAGCTCTAACTCTTTGCCCGAGTGTTGGATTTGGGTGAATTTGGTATCGATGGAAATCTTATTCAATTTACCACAAAATGAAAAATCAAAATCTTGAAAATTACACATTTATAAAAGAATATTCATCTTTAAAGAAAGTCTTTGACATTTTTGGGACAAATTTAAGCTAGGTAAAAGTATGGGGTGTTACAATATCTCCCCCTTGGGAACATTCATCCTTGAATGAGATTGGTTAAGCTTAGGACTACTGATAGACTAATTTTATATCCTGGATATGCATATCTGATGCATGGAATACATGACTAAATTGATTAATGAATATGTGACTGAATATACAATGATAGTTGATACTATGATGGTAGTTGTACTGAACATAGAACTAAGTAGATCTAAGGAAGACTATTACCTTAAACTGAGAACACTGATAAGCCTAATATATTTTACTAAACATGTTTGAATGGGAACATGAGAACATGAATGAGTCTGAAACGTGATACACAAACTGAATATCGTGAACTGAATTGAGCCCTTGAGTACAAAGCTTACAGCTGAGATTAGAACTAGAGGATCAACTGTGAGGACCCATTACTCTAACCGGATTTATTTTGTAAAGAGAAAATGGAAGGTTTAGAATATGATTGCTCGGGGGTTATATGCATCTCCCTCTTAGGATACTATGTCCCTTGAGAATGCTGACTCGACTGAGGTACTAAGGAAAATCACAAGACGATAAATGGGGCACTCACGAACTAAATCATGACTAAATATCTGGGATCTGAAACTAAGGCATGATACATAAATCGACCTGAACTCCCAACTTGGCAAAAATTCCATAACATAAGGCGAGGCCTATGAAACATCATTTTAAAATAGAGTGACTAAGCCTTATGTACTGTAACTATAAATTTTCAAACTTAGACATATTCCTCGAATACCCTCTCAAAAATACACTACACCTCAGTACGACACTTCATTTGCGACTACTAAAAATATTCATATGGGCGCTGAGCATGAATGCTTAGACATACTAACTTATCTGATTAACTTGAAGGGTTGATAACTGAATAATGGAAATGTAAGACTGAACTGTACTTAGTCTGAATAACTGATCTAAAGCTGTGGAGTATTATGAATTTAAGAAAGAGATGGACTAAGTAACATGAGATAACTGAGCATGAATTCATGAGAATGGTATTATTTAAGATGCAAGACCAAGCGTATAACATGGTTCTAAATTAGTTTGTAAATGGAGGTACTGGTCTGATTACTAGGCTAAAACTATTACTGAGACTATAACTAAGATGATAACTGAGACTTTACTGGAACAAAATACTAAGTAAACTGAAAACTCCTTATACTAGGAACTGTAAGCATGCATGGTTTTCGATAATGTGTAGAAATATGACCTATGATCATAGAGCTAACATGAAAGGCATGAGTACTAACATTACTGACATTACTACTAAAATCGGAAAGCCTGACTTGGTTACTTGTTCTACCATCTCCCTCTTAGCTTAAAACCATTATTCTAAATCTGCGGATCACTTAATAAACTCCAAACTAAACTGTTACTACTTTACTTCTAGAGTCTAAGGTAGACACTAAGGAGGGCTTTGCTAATATTTTAGGTTTGATATCGTGTTGACAGTTATATAGGGGTTACAAAGAAAGAGAAGCCCCGGAATCTGACTAAGTATAAACATAAAGATGAAAGACTCATAACGTACCCATAACTATATTAGGAGAACTTCCCTGATAATAGCGAGATTGGAGTGCATAAAATCTACTCTGTCGTTGACCATTAGTGGTATTGGAAGTGGTGCCCTGCAGAGTCAAGTGATCGTATGGAACTGGAGGATGACTGTGCTGACTTCGCAGACCAGCCTTAAGACATTCTCAAACTCTATGACCGGACTCGCCACATCCAAAACATACATCACTACCAGCTTTATACACACCTAAGTGATTTCTACCATATTCTTCACAAAGTAGATAGGTACAACCACTTCTCACACTACCCTGGGTTTTGGAGCCCGGCGCCCCATCCCAACGGTTATTCTTGAACTTTGGTACTCGTGCACTAGCTGAAGATGGAGCTAGAACTGAAGGTTTTGGATGAAATTGGGAATAGGTACTACCTTCTAACTTAGGTTGACTGAAATTAAAGCTACCTATTCTAGCCCTCTTATTCTCTCTCTGCTTCTTCTTAAGCTTCTACTCCTTAATTTGTTGAGCATAGACCATAAGCCTAGATATGTCCATCTCTTTAATCAATATTATTGTTCTTCACTTCTTAACCACCCTATCTGACACCCTAGATATGAACTACTTATTCTATACCTATTGTCAGCTACTACATGGGGAGCATACCTGGCTAACTAAGCAAACTTGAGGGAATACTCTTTTACACTCATACTACCTTGTCTGAGATTGATGAACTCTAACACTTTAGCTTCTCTCAGCTCTAATGGAAAGAATTTGTCTAGGAAGGTAGTAACAAACTCTTCCCACTCTATGGGCTCTACATCTATACCCCATTCTACCTTTCACTAATTAAACCACGTATAGGCTATATCTTGTAGCTCATAGGTGGCTAACTTGGCACTTTCACTGGAAGTCACTCCCATGATATTTGTGTAAGACCCAGTAAAATTTTTAGCTTAATTTAGTCCTTTAGGCTTGTTAAGGGGTCTCAGACTTAGAAAATTCTAGCCAAGTTTTTAGACATAGTTTATTTTAGCCTTCAAAAATTGGCGGTCTCATTTTGCAATCTTAAAGTCCTTTAAAGGCCTATATTTTTATTAATTCATGATCAAGGAAGTCAATAGGTGTCCTCGGACAATTTTTAGATCTTTTGGACCTCGTTTAAACCTTGTTAGAAATCCCAAAATAGTGAGTGGATGCAATGTTAGCACGTCGCGTTGCCCATTGCACCACTAGATAAAATTATCCTCAGCTCAAGCCAAATTCTAGTGAACCGATGCAATGTCACTGCATCACTTTGGTTATCACAATGGTAACCTCGACGTACCGCATTGTCTGTAGCGTCACTGGGTATATTTTTTTGTCTCCTAAACCTGCGTCCTTAAGGGTAATTAGGTATTTTCCCCCGACCTTTAGCCCTCATAACACAAAATTTAGCCCTTTTTTGGCTAATTATAATCATTTTTTCACAATTTCTCAAGAACACGAAAACCCTAGGTGATTAATTTCAAACCAAGAACTCAAGATTTCTCTATTTACTCTCAAGAAATTTCCATCCAAGGTATGTAAAGTGTTCATCCAAGGATCTCTTTTATCCTTGGATCTCAAGAAATAAATTTTGAAATCATGAATTGTCATTTCCATGTTGTGGATTGTATTCTATCCATGTTAATGTTAATGTATGGTTTCCAAGTTGAAAACTTTATTGTATCCCATGATATTATGATAGCATGTATGTTGAAATTGAATTCGCTTATGTTAATCTCTTGAATTATGAACTAAATATGATAGTCATGATGCTATACCATGTTGTCTATGCCCAAGTACAAGATTATGCCCTCTAGGTGTTTGAAAAAATGCTTAAATGAATGAATTGTGAACTTATGACTCAATTGTGATCTAAATGATGATCCCATACTATATTCACTTGTTTAAGTTTACTCCCATGCTAAGGCTATGCCTTTTAATTGACTGATGGAGTGACAATGAGATTTAATTTTTAAACTTATGATATGTTAGAATGCATTCCTACTCATGTACAAGATTATAATTATCAAGTGCCTCATGAAATCCCTCAATGATTGTATTATGAATTGTTGGTAATGGTCGTGTGTTCAAAAAGAGTCATGTCCTATTTATGTTCATGCTATTGAGTCCTCGGGGTATTTCATACCCTATAATTTAGTTGTGTGCCTAGAGCCATTGTCAATTTTTAAGATACTCTCAGTTAAGCCATGATCAATTACATAACTCAGGAAAACTCAGTAAATTTAGTATCAGTCCAGTCCCATTCAGTACTCAGAAATCACAGTAAACTCAGTCAGTTAACAAAATTTAGTAGTATTTTGTCAGTTAACAGAAATTCAATCAACTCAGTCCAGTTCAGTCCAGTATACTCAGTTCAGTGTCTATTCAGTTAGGAGTAGGATTCAACACTGAGTGAACCCAAGGATGGGAACTCACCTGCTAGCATAGGGTGTGATTCTTAAAAGCAATTCTTGTATTCCAGAACTACGTAGACAGCATAGGTTGAGACATTAAACCTACTATATGAGGGTTGATAAGGTGGCTTAACCTGTCAGATAAGGGTCCCACCATTCACGTTAGATTATCTAATTGATGAGGGTCAGTCACAGCTTGTCCTTACTAGTGGCGCAGTATTGAAACCCTTCTAATTGGCGTTACAGATTGGACCCAAACTCAGCTACATTATTTTATTTGGGGTATGTCGTTAGATGACTACCTCCCACAATCTAAGTCTCATCCTTCAGTAAACAACTCAGCTAGTTTTATAGATTTTAGGACTACCAGATATAGTCATACATCTAAGTATAGAATTCAGCTAGTTCTATCAGAATTAGGACTGTCAGACATAGTCACTCAGTAATAAGTATATTAGTTATGAGTATATCAATTATCAGTAATCCATGTTGGCAGTAACTCCGTATCCATAATCCATATGATTTCAATTATAGTTATGTATTCATGCATGTATCCTCACACGGTTATGTTCATGTTACTCAGTCAGTTATAGTTCATACATATGAACCCTTGCATTCAGCCTTACCTCACTTTGTGTAGCAGTACATTTGTACGTACTAATGCATACTTTTTCTTTATGCTATGGTTTTTTATACCATTGGTTTGGATGCTCAGGTTCTAAACCATACATAGAAAGCTTTAGGTTCAATCAGCAGCAATACACTAGACGTGAGTCATCATTCGAGGATGTTCTATTATTTTATTATTTTAGAACCTAGTCAGTTCAGCAGCTGGAGTTAGTTTGGGACATGTCCCATCAACTCTTATTTAGACAGTTTAGAGGCTTTCAGACTAGATGTTTACACTAGAAATTTAGACTTCAGTATTTTTAGTATTTATGTTCAGTTTTGGTATTCTTATACCTTGTTCAGAAATTATTCAGTTTTTAACCTTATAGCAGATTTCTGCCAGATTTTTGCATTTATTCCAATTTTATTATTACTATAGTATTACTATATACAGTGCTCGCAGCAGGTAATAGGCATGGGTTAGCTAGTGGTCCTTTGGGATCATTAGCACTGTGTAGTATCTCGGGTACTAGATTTGGGGCTTTATAAACTTGGTATCAGAGACTAAGGTTCAACAGTATCCTAGGAAGTCTGAAAAGCCACATGTAGTAAAGTCTTGTGCATGGGTGTATTGCACGGCACATTTATGTACAGGATGCTATGGGATATTTTAGGAGAAGTTTTCCTTCTTTAATTATTCATGTCATGTAAGTGAGCATTAATCCATTTCCTCCTTTTGTTTATAGAACATACCTCCCAAAAGGACTAACGAAATAAGAAACGAGAATCAATCAGCACCTCATCCCGTTCAGACAAGTCCCCTGGAAGAACATGTCTCTTATGCAGAGTTTAAATCTATATTCACTACTCTTGCTAATTCAGTTCCAGTTCAGAACGAATGCCCAGTTGCCATTGTAGCCAACCCAGTGGACAATTCTACTACAGCCAAGGTTTAGGACTCACCCAAATGAAAGCTCCTTCTTTTACCAGGTCTAAGACTGATGGGGACCCTCATGAATTCCTTGATCAGGTGCGGAAAGTTATAGATATTATGGGGGTATTTGCTAGTGATAGTGATTAGCTAGCAGTATATCAGTTCCAGGATGTGGCTCACACATTGTTCAAGCAGTGAAAAGTAGAGAGGGCCATAGATGCAGGGTCCATTGAGTGGGAGGAGTTCGCCACTGCCTTCTTAGAGAGATTCTTTCCCCTAGAGCTGAGAGAAGCTAAGGTGTTAGAGTTTATCAACCTCAGGCAGGGCAATATAATAGTGAAAGAGTATTCTCTTAATTTTACTCAATTATCTAGATACGCTCCTCGTACAGTGGAAGATAGTAGAGCTAAGATAAGTAAGTTTATTTCTAGAGTGAATGATAGTATGGTCAAGGAGTGTAGGATCGCGATGTTGATTTGTGAGATGGACATATCCAGGCTTATGGTCCATGCTCAAAAGATAGAGTAGCAAAAGCTTAAGAAGAGGGAAAAGCAGAATAAGAGAGTAAGGACAGGTAGTTTCAACTTTGCTCAGCCTAAGTCAGAGGGTGGTAAGCATTCTTAATTCTGCTTAGAGTCTTTAGTTCCATCTCCTTCCTTAGCCAGCACTCTATTTCCTAAGTTCAGGAATGGTAACAAAGGCAGGGCGCAAGGCTCTAAGTCTCGAGGTAGTGTCATCAGTGCCCAAACCCATCCTCTTTTTTAGACTTATGGCAAGCACCATCAGGGTATTTACAGAGCTGGCAGTAATGTTTGTTTTGGATGTGGAAAGCTAGGCCACAATGTAAGAGATTATCCTCAGTCAAGTTTTCAGGTTCATCATAAACGTTCCTTGGCTCAGTTCGGTCACTCGAATTAGAAGGGTGCCACCTCCAGCAATACCAGTAGGCAACACCCAAATAGACTCTATGCTCTTCAGTCCTGATAGGATCAAGAAAATTCTCCTGATGTGGTCACTGGGACGTTACAAATATTTCATTTGTATGTTTATGCTTTTCTAGATCTGGGAGCTTCTTTGTTTTTCATTACTCCTTATATAGTAGTTGATTTTAGAGTCAGTCCCAAAATTTTAGTAGATCCCTTCTCAGTATCTACCCTAATAAGTAAATCTATCATAGCCCAGTGGGTATACAGGAACTGTCCGGTTATGGTATCTCAGAAAGTCACTTCAGCAGACTTAGTCGAATTAGAGATGAATGATTTTGATGTCATTCTCGGTATGGATTGGCTTCATTCCTGCTATACTACAATTGATTGTAGAAACAGAATTGTCCAATTTCAATTTCTAAATAAACCCATCCTAGAGTGGAAGGGTAGTACTTCAGTATTTAAGGGTCAGCTTGTTTCCTACCTAAGGGAAAGAAAAATGATATCTAAGGGATGTGTCTATCATCCTGTTTGAGTTAAAGACTCTAGCTGTAAAACTCCCAATCTTGAATCAGTTCCAGTAGTGAATAAATACTCAGATGTCTTTTTCGAAGATCTTCCAGGAATTCTTCCTAAAAGGGAAATAGAATTCAGCATTGACCGTCTTCTAGATAATCGACCTATATCTATTCCTCCATATAGAATGGCACCAGCAAAACTCAAGGAGATAAAAGAACAGTTGAAAGATCTCCTAGATAAGGGATTTATCAGACCCAGTGTGTCCCTATAGGGTGCACCAATTCTATTCATGCGTAAGAAAGATAGTTCTCTCAGAATATGCATAGACTACTGCCATCTTAGTAAAGTCATGGTTAAAAACACTTATCTGCTTCCCAGAATCGATGACCTATTTGACCAACTTCAGGATGCCAGTTACTTCTCTAAGATATACCTCAGATCAGGCTATCATCAGCTCAAGGTTAGAGAATGTGACATCCCAAAGACAGCTTTCAAAACTCGGTATGGTTATTTTGAATTCTTAGTCGTGTCCTTTGGTCTTACTAGTGCCTCAGTAGCCTTTATGGACTTGATGAACTGTGTGTTCAAGCAGTACTTGGATATGTTTGTCATAGTCTTCATAGATGACATCCTTGTCTATTCCCACAGTGAGTATGATCATGTAGACCATCTCAAAATAGTATTGCAGACGCTCAAAAACCGTCAGTTGTTCGCCAAATTCAATAAATGCAAGTTTTGGCTAAGGTCAGTAGCATTCCTTGGTCATATAGTTTCTGGCGATGGCATTAGATTTGATTCTCAAAAAACTAAAGTAGTGAGAAACCAGGCCATACCCATTTCTCTGACTGATGTCAAGAGTTTCTTGGGTTTGGATAGCTATTACAGACAGTTTATTGAGGGGTTTTCTTCTATTGCATCCCCTATGTCCTGATTGACTCAGAAGAAAGTCAAGTTTCAGTGGTCAAATTTATGGGAGAAGAGTTTCAAGAGTTGAAGACTTGACTCACCTCAACCCCAGTTTTGACTCTTCTAAAAGGTTCAAATGGGTTTACCATATACTATGATGCATCTAGACTAGGTTTGGATTCTATCCTCATATAGCATGATAAGTTCATAGCCTGCGCCTCCAGATAGCTTAAGCCCTATGAGAAGAACTACCCGACTCATGATCTTGAGTTAGCAGCTATAGTTTTTACCTTGAAAATTTGGAGGCATTACTTGTATGGGGTGCATGTGGATGTGTTCACAGATCACAAAATCCTTTAGTATGTATTCTCGCAGAAAGACTTAAACCTCCATCAAATAAAGTGGTTAGAGTTCTTAAAAAATTATGATATGAGTGTCCTTTATCATCTGAGCAAGGCCAACGTAGTGGCTGACGCTCTCAGTAGACTGTCTATAGATAGTGTTACCCATGTTGAGGACAGTAAGAAGAAGTTAGCTTAAGAAGCTCATCAGCTTGCCTGACTAGGTGTCCACTTAGTCGATTCAGCAGAAGGCAGTGTATGGGTTCAAAATAGTTTTGAATCATCTTTAGTTTTTGAGGTGAAGAAAAGTCAGGATAGAGATCCCAGTATAGTTAAGCTAAAAAAATTAGTTAGAGATTAGAAGGTAGAGGATTTCTCCCAAGTGGCACATAGCGTGCTGCGTTGTCAGGGTCGTTTGTGTGTTCCAGGTGTAGATGACTTGAGGCAATGAATTCTTGCAGAAGCGCATGGTTCGTGTTACTCGATTCATCTAGGGGCCACTAAAATGTACCGTAACTTGTTGGAGATCTATTGTTGGAGCGGGATGAAGAAAGACATTGCAGAGTTTGTGGCTAAGTGTTCAACATGTCAGTAGGTTAAGATCGAGTATTAGAAACCTACTGGGTCTATGCAGGAGTTCAGTATTCCTACTTGGATGTGGGAAGAAGTTAACATGAACTTCTTGACTGGTTAACCTCTTACATCATTAGTATGATTTAGTTTGGGTCGTTATAGAAAGAATAACCAAATTACCCCATTTCCTCCCATTCCATATCTCTTATTCAGCCGAGGATTACACCAAACTCTATATGAAAAAGTTGGTCAGATTACACGATGTACCATTATCCATCGTTTTAGATAGAGGTACCCAATTCACCTCTCATTTCTAGAAAGCATTCCAAAGGGGTTTTGGTACCCGAGTTCATCTCAGTATAGCCTTTTATTCTTAGATAGATAGTCAAGCAAAGAATACCATTCAAACCCTGAAAGATATTCTACGGGCATGTACATTTGATTTCAAGGGTAGTTGGGATGACCACTTGCCTTTGATTGAGTTTTCATACAACAACAACTATTATTCCAGTATTCAAATAGATCCATTTGAAGCCATCTATGGTAGGAGATGCAGATCTCCAATAGGGTGGTTTAAAGTTGGTGAGATCATAGTAGTAGGGCATGACTTGGTTTTTGATACCTTAGAGAAAGTTCAGTTGATTAGAGAAAGGCTCAAAATAGCTTATAGCAATAGAAATCATATGCAGATGTGCACAAGAAGGATCTCAAGTTCAATATTGGTGACTATGTGTACTTGAAAATCTCTCCCATGAAGGTAGTGAAGAGGTTCGGCAAGAAGGGAAAGCTCAGTCCCCGTTACTCCGGTCCCTTCAAAATTCTCTGTCATTTTGGTAGAGTAACTTATGAGCTTGAATTGCCTGCAGATCTATCCTCAATGCATCTAATATTCTATGTCTTCTTGATTAAGAAGTGCATAGGATACCGAACAGTTATAACCCCTATAGAGGGCCTAGATATTCAGAACAACCTCTCTTATAAAGAGATTCTAGTAGAAATCCTTGACTATCAAACTCGCAGATTAAGGAAAAAAGAAGTCCCTCTAGTAAAAGTTCTTTGGTGGAATCAGTCCATTAAGGAAGCTACTTAGGAAGTAGAAGAAGACATGTGAACTAAGTATCCTTACCTCTTCTATGCAAACTCAGGCTCAGCCCAAGGTGATAGATTTCCTTAAGCCTATTCAGTTTTATGTTCAAATTTTAGTTACAAACTTGGCATCAAATACCATTGCCTGTCCAGTTATATGTTCATGAGTCAGTTCAGTCATGTATTTATGCATCAGATATGCATGATTAGCTTATCTATACTCCCAGTCATGCATTCATGCATCAGCTCAGTCATGTATTCATCTAGTACCAGTCATAGATTAGCTAGTGGTCCTTCGGGATCGTTAGCACCGTGTAGCATCCGGGGAACCAGATTAGGAGCGTTACAATTTGTGACTTTCTAAACCTAATCGAGGAACTCTTGTGGATCCTCTTTTGACTTAGATATCGTAATGGAATAAGGATTCATTTGGGTGAAGTCCCAAATCTTGGTTGCAGCAGTATTGGCCACTGGGCTGGCTAAAACTGCCGCTGGCCGTTCATTGTGGGCTGTGACCGAATTGGCTAGAGTAGTGAATGCAGCTATGAATTCTGTATGAGAGACATGTTTGTCTAGGTGATCTGCCTGAATTGGCTGAGGAGCTGACTGGTTTCCGGTTCTTCTTTCATTAGTCCTTTTGGGAGGCATGGTTTGTAAATGAAAGGAAGAAATGGATTAGACTGAGATATTAACTTGAGCTCATGCTCACTCTCATGACATGAATACTAAAGGAAGGTAAACTTTTCCTAAAACATCTTATAGCCTCCTATCCATAAGTGTGGCGCGCTACACACCCATGCACAAGACTCTACTAGATGCGGCTTTCAGACTTCCTAGGACACTGTTGAACTTTAGGCTTTGATACCAAGTTGGTAATGACCCAAGATTAGCCCTTAGTTGTCACACGGTGCTTACGACCCTGAAGGACCATAAGCTAACCCATGAATGATATCTACTGTGAGAACTAAATAATAATACTGAAATTAATGCAGAAAAATGGGATCAATTTCCATAAGGTCAAAAAATCTTAAATATTGATAAAATATAACATCTAAATCTAAAATACTATCTAAAAATCTAGTCTGAAAAGCCTCTAATTGAATTTGTCTGAAAGTGGAGTTGTTAGGACAATTCCCCTAACTAACTGTATTTACTAAAATACTGCTAAGCTGAAGCACTGAAATAAAAGCATATCCTCAATAATTGAGGACTCACTGCTAACTCTGTTACTACTGGCTGAGTCTAGCTAAGTGAGGTCAGGAACCTGAGCGTCTGAACCTATAATATGAAATATCATTGTGCAGGAAAGTATGTGTTAGTACGTGGGAATGTATTGGTTTGCTAGATAAGGTAAGGCTGAATGCAAGAGTTTATATGCATGAAGAATAACTGAGTAAATGATATAGAGTAACTGAATATAAGAGTATGTGTATACTATAACTGAGCTTTTCTGAACATAAGTACTGAGTTCTAAAACTGTATAACTGATATCTGAAATTACTGATACTAATTGACTGTGCCTGACAGTCTTGATTTTGTAGAGCTGAACTGAGTTCTAAATTGAAGACTGAAACTGAAACTGTGGGAGGTAATCATCTAACCGACATTTTTATCTCTAAGCTGATTGGGGTACAACTTGTAACCCTAGTTAGAAGGGTGCTAATACCGTGCCACGGATACTAACGCTGGCTATGAGTAAACCCTAAATAGCAGGAAGACATCTTGTCAACTCTCACTGACAGGAAAACTCATGAGAGATGTGTCAACAATTATCTAGTAGAAAGTCATCTCAACCTACGCTGGCTACATAATTCTATAATTTAGGGATTACTACTAAGGGTCAAACCCTACACTATCAGGAATGCCCCCATCCCTGGGTTTGCTTGGTGCTGAATACTACTCTCAACTGAAAGACACTCAATTGATTATACTGAAATGGACTGGAAAGACACAGAGTTTACTGAGTTTTTTTATGTTCTGTAACTGACTGAATTCTACTAAGTTCTATAATAGACTGAGAGTACTACTGATCATGACATGACTGGTACTATTCTATAACTGACACTGGCTCTAAGTAACAGCTAGATTGTCAGGTATTAAATACCCCCAGGACTCGACAGCATATAAAGTAAAGCAACGCATCGTCTTGAATAACTTAACAATGTTCACTTGGTCATAATTCATTCATAAAGACATTTCATCAAACACTTGTAATGCATTAACTTGTATATGGATGGGATCATATAATAACATGTCATGCCCTTACTAGACAATTCACATAAGCACTTTATCAAACACTTGTAGGGAATAAGCTAGTTCATATACTAATATGTTATGATTTCATCACTTTATTCAATGGACATTCTCTCAAACACTTGGGGAGAACAACTTCATGCACTTAATCATGGATAACATATAAACATGGCAACTACAATGCCCAAATTACAATTCCATGAGTTTAGTATGCAATTCATATAATTCCCATATGAATACTAATATAATTTCACGAGTCATATAATAATCATGGATTAAAACCCAAATAACATCATAGACACATTAATCACTTTGTAAATTCAAGGTTTTATCAAGATAATCACATATTCACCTCACATGCTATTCAATTTCATGAAACTTACACTTAAATCATGGATTGGAACCGAACTAATATTATAAGCATGAATTCAATCTAATTCAAACATGGAAATCATAAATTGGAGATCTTGTATATTTAAAAAGGGATTCTTGGACTCTATGGGTGAAAGGAAGCCATAGATGAACACCTAAAATACCTTAGAAGAAGAGTTCTTGAAGGTTCTTGGAGAGATTCTTGAGAATTGACCTTCATTCTTGAACTGGGGTTTTTTCCTCTTGAGAGAGAATGATTTAATTTGGGAAAAACTGAATGAATAATGGTGTAACTACGTTTATTAGGGTTTAATTTTGTGTTAAAGGTTTAATAGGGACATAGAAAAAGACCTAAATACCCCTGGAATGATATAAAAACATGGAATTAAAAACTGGAAATTAACTAAAAAATTCGGATCTTTGCCCATGGCGCGACGCAGTGCTATCGCGTTTTTCACTGGAAAGTGGACAACTGGGAATTAGACCATCAACGCGATGTGATGGAATCACGTTACACCTTGGATACGACCTTGAAGTTCACTGTGACATGGTGGAATCGCGTTGGTATATTGAAACTGACAAATGTGAAACTAAGTTGTGGTACGATGCACCAGTATCGCTGTACCTTACTGGAAACTGAGAATTGGGAAAAAAACTAGTGGTACGACACGGTGGTATCTCATTGTCTCACTAGAAAATAACAAATTCCATTTGAACTGACTCGACGGTATGCTAGAGTACCAGGTGGTACACTGTCTTACTAAAATGGCTCTAACTCTTCGTCCGAGTATCGGATTTGGGTGAATTTGGTTTTGATGGAAAGCTTATTCAATTTCCTAAGAAATGAAAATTCAAAATCTTGAAAATTAAACATTTATAAATGTGTATTCATCTTTAAAGCAAGTCTTTGACATTTTTGGGATGAATTTAAGCTAGGTAAAAGTATGGGGTGTTACGCGTACCCATGCCTAAACCTTAGATCAGACACTTTACAGTATACGAAACATCCAACCAAGTCGTAACTTTAGCATAAGATCCATACAGATGATCCATATCTTTGGTAGAATGAATTACTAGGAGGATCAAACACTGCCCACCATAGGAGTATTTGATACGACTCGTACCCGAGCCCTATGACTCAACCCCTAAGTCATACCCATTCCAGTGTCTAAAACTATCCCACCAACTAACACTGGTCAGCTTATGACAGGACCATACTACTTGTACCCCAGCATACAACTCGTATCCATCAGTCGTATTGGGTCTGGAGAATGGACTTTAAGGAAAATTTTCTAATGCCAAAACCCAGGATGTAACAACCTCTAACATGATAACTTCATAATGTAACAAAATCCTTTAAACTATACCAAAACCTCATATCTCTTATCCATATTTCCTGTAATTTTTCTCTAATGAACACCATATAACAACTCTCTAGACTTCTCTATGCTAATAAATTCAAGAATATGAAGTAGGTGCACATGGCACTTATAACTCAAGATCGAGTACACCTTATTCCTATAACTTAAGTCCTTTATCCCTGTAATGATTTAGTCACTATTTCTACTTCTACACTAGATTTCATGTATATATCATAATTACCCATCATTAGTCATCAATCTTAGCTCTTTCACCTATTATATCAAGCCTATTTAATTTCTCCCACAAATCTTGTATCACAATTCTTCAGTTACCTTTTATTTACCGCCACAATCGACATCTAAAATTTAAACTTAGTGTCTAGCAACAATCATGTGCCACTAAATAAATATCCCGCAAAATATACCAGTCCATCAAGTAGAAAAATCAACCTAAATTTATTATTTAACTTAACTACATCCCACAAGCACATTCTTCTTCAAATTATTACTACTACACCTTAATATTCATCACACATCTTCTCACATACTGTTCTAGTTTACAACTACTAGAAAAAATACCAATGGGTTGATTCGTGATAAATTTACCACTCATTTATGCCTAAATTCATACACACTACAATGATTAAATAGTGTTAATGAGATAAATTTGTCATTTGAATGCACTAATCCCCATGTTTTGTGGGTATATAGGTAATGGAAAAAATAAAGTTAAATGAGTTTAAGAGATATCGAGACGTAAGAAGTAGTGCTAAAAGTAGGAAAATTAGGAGTTGGGATCTACCTCGGTTGCCACGATCGCGGTATGAGGGTCGCGATCGCGATATGAGGGCTGCGATCATAGTCAATGACTGGTAATAGCAAAGGTGATTGCAATAGGTCATGGTGATTGCAATAGGTCTAATAAAATTATGAGAGTCACGATCATAGTCAATGACTGGCAATAGCAAAGGCATGGGATTTGCCCAAGGGCAGATTGGTCATTTCACATAGATGAATCCAATCCTTCAAATGGAAAATACTCTATTAATTTTGCATCGACTTCCAACTACATTTGAAGAATATAGAGATAAAACTTCCAACTAGTGTGAGAAGAACAATTGTATTAAATATTTCAAAAAAGGATATTTTAGTTGTAATTGGAGCTTGGAATTTGGGTATTACGTTGCTTTATTTTCAATTGAGGAAATGAATGTTAACTTAGGTAATTCTCTTTTTCCTATTTTCATGAGTAGTTAAATATTCAACTTGGGATTACGTTTGAATAGGGTGAAAATGTGTGTGGGTTTGATTATTAGTGTAGATTCTTGATTAAAGATGTTGGGTTTCACTAATATTTGCTAGTTGAATTGGAATTTATGGGTGAAAACATAAAATTTCCAAAATCTCACATCATCCTTGAAGAAGGGATATGAGTATACTTTTGGATCCTATATTATCTTTGAAAGAGGGATATGTTTGACAAGGTATTAGTGAACAATAATTAGATGTCAGCTATTCCTTTACATTGTCTTAGAAATAAGAATGGATTGCAAATTTGCTATGACTTGGGCATTTTCCTAGAAATAGGGATGCCTAATTGAGGACAAGGGTGGATTTGCTTGGAACACCCATGAGGCATTCGAAAGGGTCCATGGGTGATATTTTTGGTGTTTGGTGGATAAACTAGCATCAAAACCCCTAACCTACCCTACCCATATAGTCATTAACTAGAATTAACATCTGATTATCATGAATCCGTGCATAATTTTCCCCTTGAAAAACATAATCCCAAGGATCTTCTCCTATTGATAGTTTATCTACATATGTTTCTCTAATTTGATTCTTTGTGTAGTTTTGTTTAAACATTCTTCCAAACCATACTCCTCAATTTTAATTTATGCATTTTATTTTGTTTACATTACGGGTATATCTGTAGTAGCTTTCAACACCCATAATATTTGAATACTAGTTACACTCCTCGTGGATTTGGCCCAACCTCAAGTTGGGTTAATATATTTGACATCTATCGCCTTACCTATAAATCTCAGATTTTGAATTTTAAACCTGCCCATGTCCCATAAGCCCCCTCCCTTTAGTTCAGTCAAGTTAAATAGCACATGTTTCTCACATAGACCTTATGAACTAATGTTTTGTGTGTGAATCCTAGGTACTAAATAATCCTATGATACTCATTTCTTCATGGCCTCATAATGTAAGATGGAATACCACCAGGACCTCATGAGAAAGAAGCTCCTACCCGAGAAGGAGATCTCACTAGAGAAGGTGCCCAAGAAACTCTCAGCCTTCTCTGAGAGGCTTGAGGCAACAAGTTGGATATGTTTTACCCCTAGACCATGCGAGGCAAAAGAGCACTGGGTGAGGGAGTTCTATGTGAATCTCAGCATAGTACATCGCTATAACCCTAACCTAGTGATAAAAATCAGGGGCAAAGAGGTTCATTTTGGGGTCGAGTGGTTTTATAGAGTTTATGTGTTGGAAAATATTGATATAAGGGAATAAGAGCCAAGGACTGTGCTCTTGGGAGTTGCCTATTTGAGAATTTATTCTCATGGAGAGAGGTCCCATAGGCCACCAATATAGATGAATGACTTCACTGGCGAAGCAAGGATCTAGTTGAACATTATTTGCAGCATGATCTCCCTCTCCACCAACCTAACAAATGTCCTAACTATGTGTTCTCAGATGGTGGCCTGCCTTTAGGACAATATTTCTCTGAATGTTTGCCGGTTTGTGCTTAATAATATTTGGAATTATAGAAATAAAGGAGGGCCTATGATCTTGTTTCCATCATAGATCATAGAGCTGTATAGGTGGGTTGGGGTTGATGAGTCCTCGAAAGATAGTTGGGTATATCCCAAGACTCCGATTTACCCATTGAAGATCCAAGGAGAGGGAGATCTTGAAAAGAGCAAGAAGAGGATAGTTGGCTTGGGAAGGTCAGTGAAGGATGATGTGGATTCATACTGGGAAGCCATAGCAGGGATGATTGATGATATCTCAATTGAGATAAGAGAGATCAAGGAGCTAGTTTCCAAGCTCTATTAGGGGTCGGGAGAGTTTTCCACCACCCATTATTCCTATATTGCTCGATCTGACTATGAGATATACTTAGAGGATCAGAAGAAGTAGAGGGCTACTATTTCTAGGATTGAGAGGGTGTACTCATACTTCGTACATTTTATCAGGGAGCTTAAGGACTCATATGAGAATATGAAGAAGAGGAAAAGAAGAGAGACAAGTTTTTCACAAAGATGTGAATGGGGGTGAAGGACCTTTGAAAGGTCCTAAAATGCAGAGATAGACTTCTTTCTCCTAGAGTTGATAGTGATGATGAGGTCCTAGCTAAGTGGTCAGACTCAGATGGTTCTAGAGGTGATGTTGAGATCGATAGTGACAACAATTCTTGATTGCAGTTATGCTTTCTTGATTATGCAGTAGGTCACTGCAATCTTTTCATTGGCCCTTCTCTATATTAATTTATTTTCTCTATATTATTGAGATATATGTGGATGGTTTTATGTTGATTTGGATGATTTTTATTTTTTGGGTTGTAATAATTTGGCACCCCAATAGTGCCTACATTTCATGGATTAGTTGATTGTTTCATTTTTAGATTTTTTTTTTATCTTTATCTTATTTACGATGATGTTAGATGAGCCTTTCCCAATAATAGATTGAGTGATGACATTTTTAAGGAAAAATTATTGTGATTAAGTTTTAAGCCATAGATGCAGGGGAAGCCTAAGTACCTGTAGCATTAGAGTATTGAGATCACCTTTAGACCTATGGTGAAGTTTGGGTATCGATATGGTTTGCATTCATATGAGCCAAAATATAAGACGATGGTTTGGTTTGGTGCCGTCAATATAAAATTTTAATGCAAAGCAAGCACCTCTCTCTAACCAAAAATTTTTGAAAACCAAGGGCATGGACGTGAATAATTTTGTAACAATGTTTTCCCTCTTTTTGTGACTCCAAAATCCTTAGTTTGTAGTATATGGTAAAAACCTCCTTTTGTCTTTAGTAGGAAATGCAATTGAGCCTCCTTGAAAAGTTTGCATACCATGTTTGGTGGGCATAATTGTTTAACTCTCATGCATATTTGTATCATCTAGAACTTGCCCCGTTAGTATCTCAAGGCTACTTGTGATTATGCTTGGTGGTAAAATGATCTTAGACCATCTTTGTGAACATAGGAACCCACTTTAGCCTAAATAGTCTACCCATACATAGAATAGTATCCTCAGCTTCCCATTTTGAGCCTTCAAGACTTTCTTTGGCTACCAGAATACAAGTCTTGAACCATTTGAATTTTATCCCTCTTTTGAACCCTACTTTTGAACCCTACCATTCTTGAACTAAAAAAATGAAAAACTTGAGGCCAAATTCCTATGTTGGGGATAGTAAGTCTTGGAAGAGGTGACCTTGGACGATGGTACTGTTAGTGGATGACTAAAAATCTAAGCAAAGAGAGAAAGTGAAAAAGTGAAAAACAAAAGGAATCATCAAAATAAGTAATATAATAGATTCCAAAATAATTTTCTGAAAAGAGAATGCTTTCAACGAGATGGGGAAATCAAGGTACCGAAAGTAGGCTTGAGTGAATTTTGGAAACAAATGTAGTGATCCATGGACAAAAGTTTGGTTAAATAGTGTGATGTAAAAGTTCAAAGGGGGTGTAGTCACTTCATTCCCAAATGATACCACACCCTTTCCCTGAGCCTACATTACAAGCTTGAAAAAGTCCTTCAAGATCACCAATCAAGTGTATTCATAGTAGTGGCAACTGAAAATAAGGGAAAGTATATGGTGTGATACTCGTTCACATTGGGAGATTCTTTTTAAGAGTAAGTGTTTTCATTCAAATCCCTTATTAAAAAAATAGATAATTTGGTGTATTGGGTGACCTTTTTCTGAGGAGGCATGTAGACTAATTGAGGCAGGTGCAATTTTCATCTTCTGAAAATGATGCCAAGGAGTATAGTTGGGTCACTATCAATGGAGAGTCACTTCTAGAAGTCAGAGATTGCTGCATTGTTGTTCTCTAAAGTCTTTTGCATCTTTGAAATTGTGCTTCATGATGAGGGGAATTAAGAGAATGTTTTTGCCAATGCTTGAGAGCTACTTGTTGGTGTTAATCAAGTTCAAAGTTATTGTGATCATTTGGTCATATAAATAGGATTAAATTTGTATAGTCTCATTGAGTAAAAAGTACTGTTGCTTGAGGACAAGCACGGGCTTAAGTTTGGGTGGTTGATGCGTGGTATACTTACCACTCATTGATGCCCAAATTGGTGTACACTACTATGATTAAGCGGTGTTAATGAGATAAATTTTTCATTTGAATGCACTAATTTCCATGTTTTGCAGGTATATAGGTAATGGGAAGAAAAAAACTAAAGTGAGCTTAAAAGAGATAGAGAAGGGAAGTAGTGGAAAAAAGTTGGAAAATCAGGAGCTAGGATCTACCTCAATTACTATGATTGTGGTCTGACGGTCGCGATCGCGACCATTCAAAGATAGGTCAACTAATGGTGATCAAGATAGGTCCAATAAAATTTGTGAGTCACGATCGCGGTCATTAATTAGCGATCGTGAAGGTACGGGATTTTCCCAAAGGGAGACTAGTCATTTCACACAGAAGAATACAATCCTTAAAAGGGCAAGACCCTTTCAATTTTTCATCATCTTCCAACTACTTTTGAAGAATATAGAGAGAAAACTTCCAATTAGTGAGAGAAGAACAATTCTATTAAATATTAAAATAAAGGATATTTTTAGTTGTAATTGAAGCTTGGAATTTTGAGGAAATGAATGTCAACTTGGGTAATTCTCTTTTTCCTATTTTCATGAGTAGTTAAATATTCAACTTGGGATAAAGTTTGAATAGGGTGAAAATGTGTGTGGGTTTTGATTATTAGTGTAGATTCTTGGTCAATGATGTGGGTTTCACTAATATTTTCTTGTTAAATTGGAATTTGTGGGTTAAAACCCTAAATTCCCAAAATCTCAAATCATCCTTGAAAGTAGGATATGTGTAAGATTTTGGATCATATATTATCCTTGAAAGAGGGATATGGGTGACAAGGTTAGTAAAAATAATTAGATGTTAGCTATTCCTTTACATTGTCATAGAAATAAGGATAGATTGTGAATCTGCTATGTCTTGGGGATTTTCCTAAAAATAGGGATGCCCAACTAAGGCCAAGGGTGGATTTGTTTGCCACACCCACGAGGTAGCCGAAAGGGTCCATGGGTGATATTTTTGGAGTTTGGTTGATAAACTAGCATCAAAACCCCTAACCTATCCTACCCATATAGTCATTAACTAGAATTTGCATTTGATTATCATGAATCCATGCACTATTTTTCCCTAGGAAAACATAATCCCAAGACTCTTCTCTTATTGATAGTTTATCTACATTTGTTGCTCTAATTTGGTAGTTTGAGTAGTTTCGTTTAAACATTCTTCCAAACCATACCCCCCAATTTAAATTTATGCATTTTATTTTCTTTACATTATGGGTATATCTTTAGTATCTTTCAACACCCATAAGATTTGAATACTACTTACACTCCTTGTAGATCCGACCCCAATGCAAGTTGGGTTAATATATTTGACAATGATCACCTTACCCATAAATCATGGAGTAAGTTGAGCGCGATCAAGGGTATAGCCACATAATAAGAACAATCGATCTTAATCTTATAACATAACCGATTATGGTATATAGAACATTCACCTAGCTCATATCACATCCACTTACCCATACATATATCCCAACTACCTTCAAAATTTTATAAACACCAGTGAGTCCCCTTTTCTATGATCTCTCCAAGTGAATGCTAAATTGTCCTTCAATTTACAACCTATGATTAATTTACTACTACGATAACTATCCATCGTTAGATACTTCCCTATTACAGATAAATACTAAATCATCATAACTAATCATTTCCTCTACTAACTACCATAAAATCAACAAATATTTCTACCACCATAGTAAATCACCATAATACCATCCCACCCCCTTTTCTCACTCAAGGTTACACAAATACAACTATGCTTTTTCACTAAAACATAACCCTCATTCCAACTTCTAAACATATGACTTCATATCAATAACCTTGGGATCATCTTACTACTCATTGGTCATAACTCACCAATCTATACTACCTCGAGGATAGATAGACTATACCAATATTTAGATGCGTATCCTTCCTCTTAAGCTAGATGTCTACAATAAAGTTTTTGAAAGGGATACATTACACATCTTACCTTGGGCTGAAAAGCACGGTACATGAAGATAGAGGTATTCACTTGAATCAACACACTTTGATAAACTAATGGACTCCTTCCAAGTCTTTGTGCCATTTTATAACTTTTGATCACTCATTCAAAAAAGACCACACTATTAGGAAGCTAAGCCTTTGCACTTGTATTACCTCGATACTGAGACATACCAAACAAAATTAGAGAAGGGGACGAATTAGGATAACTTTCATATGGACAACACAATTGCATGATCTAAGGTATGAAAGAATGAGATAAATTTCCTAAATGCCTTGTACCCTCTCCCCTATAAGTGTGGTGCACTAATCATACATAAAAAGGACTCTACTCGACACGACTTTGTAGACACCCAACGGCCCTGAACTATGCTCTAATATGAAGCTTATCATGACCCAAACTCGAGCCTGGCCATGATGGGTATCTCAAGCCCTCTATTGGACTGAAATAACCCCTTAGTTGTACCTCAAGAGTACCATAAGAGTAAATAATAGAAGCCAACGAAAATAATAAGAGAGATAGATAAGTCAAATGAAAATTTAAGAGTCAAAACAAAACAACCATAACATCCCAATGTTGTCCACAAAATACTCCAATCCAACAATACCAACCAACCCGAGACATGCCCTCGACTATGACTAAAACAATCCTTATGTCACGACCCAAACTAGGGCCAAGACGTAATAGGATTCCTAGGTCCAACCAGGATCGGGGACTGCCCCCTTAACCCAACCCAACCACCTTATGTAGATTTTGATAGGCTGAATTTTGAGCATATAACAGGATTGCGTAAAGCTCTCATAAAGACTCTAGGATAGGGTCACAACCATGACCGACCCAACCGAGTTTGACCATACCAAACCAACCATTCATACCATACCAAACCAATGAGAATATCAAAACATAATATAATAATCAAACCCAAATTGCAATATCATAGAACAATGAGAAATTATGTTCGATGACGCTAGCCTCCTAGCTTATTCCAATTCCGAGGCCGACACTAATACCGATTCCGCCTATACCAACCCCCATAAGTACCACAAAGACTCTATCCAACAGAATACAAATATCTGGTTAGGAAATGCCCCCAACCAAGGCCTAAACCAATGTCCCAAATATCTAAGAATATCTATATTATAAATAGAGCCTTTCGGAAAGATGGAAGCTAACTACTTTAATCCTAATATTGTCCCCGAGTGAATCACTATGTAGGATGAGTCGAACGGCCGGTTCCTGTATAGCGTGGGTATACAACTGCCAGTAGATGAGTTAGCGAATGACCGCTAGCATGTATCTTAGGATAAGGATAAGGTAATTTCATTTGAACAACTTAGTAAAACCATCCCCCATGCATACAACCATACATATATATAAGTGTCGGGAAAAGGAATCCGGGTTTATTATGCATTTAAAACCTTTTACCTGGGTTGTGTAACCTTGCCATTTTACCACACCTATGGGCCGTATGGGTTCAGCTCCCCCTGCTGGAAGAGTCCCAGTGCATATAGCGTAGATCAGGAAATATCCCATAGGATGACTAGTACATACCTCCAATATAAAATGTGAAACTCGCACGTGGACATCGAAGACCCCTCATATCAGCAAATATGAGTTTTCAGTTTTGGTCCCCCTGAAACCTCCACCTTTTACGGCTTAGTTACACATCCCGCCATTAATGCCCATATTAAAACCTTGTCCAAACAATCCAGTTACTATTTATTAACTAAGGCCATTTATTAGTGGTATCGTCATACTAACCATGCTTGCAAGATTTATCCATAGCCAAACCATTTATGTTAAGGGGACTCTTAAGTGCCATTTTCGTTTACCATATTAACCTCTTGGGATACTACCATGTTCTCCACGAGAATAACCAATTATCCTTTAATCTTTGTAAACCATTTAAACCATTTATAGTTCCATGCATAAGCTGAAAAGAAGCAAGAGTTCTATTTAAAGAAGTCAATGCAATGAACATACCTTTATAAGCATTTTATCAAACACCTTGGTGATATAATATAACCAAAACCAATTCCAAAGACCATTACCCCAATACCATACAATTCAGTTGCCCAAAATCACCATTGATGCATATAAAAGCATTATTAAACCATAGGAAACCATAATCACACAATTTACACCAAAACCCCCAAATAATAGTTTAAAACCATAAACCATGCAACATTAAAACCTTAAAAACAACCATAAAATCTATGCCTTTTTAGAAATAAGTAGGGAAGAGACACATGCCTTAAATCGAGAAAGATGATGGAAGAAAATCACCAAAGCAATCCCCAAGTTGAAACCCTAGCTCTCTTGCCCCAAAAGCTCTTGAGAGATTTGTTGAATGTTTTGAAATAGTTTTCTAAGTGTTAATGAATAGAATAATAGGATAAATAACCTCCTAAGTTTATTAGAAGTTGTGGGAATAATTAGGGTAAGTAGGAAAATGTCCAGAATATCCCCACTTAACTCCCTTAAAAACCCATCACCGGGATATAACTGACCCTCTTACGAGCCGTACCCTTCCTTAGGATTGGTTTTCACCAGTATTACCCAGTTTTTAACCTTTGGATCAGACACTGTCCAGTATATGACTCGACCAACCAAGCCGTAACCTCATAATACATTCCGTACCCATGATCCATATCCCTGGCAGTATGAATTACCATGAGGATCAAACACTACCCACCTTAAGAGTCACTTATACGACTCTTATCCAAGCATTATGACTCATACCCTTAAGTCATATCCATTCTATTTTCCTAGATCATCCCACCATCTAACACTGGTCAACTTACAAAAGGACCATACCACTCATACCAACCACATAGCACATACCCTGGAGTTATATTGGAACCAGAGAATGGTTTTACAGGAAAATTTCTAAGGCCAAAACCCAGGATATAACACCTTAAGTATGAGAAATATAAAGGAAACTGAAGAAAAGAATAGGCCTTTCAAAGAATGGAGGCTCACAACTTCACAGTTGATCATCAAAAGTACCAAAGCACCAAACGATGTACAAGATTAATTGAAAAGTCCTCAGAACCTACATCAGAGAATGATATAGCATCCGTGGATGGTTAGTGGGGCGAGCACTTGCATAAAACCCAAGGTAAGGGATAAAATAATGCATTCACCAAAAATCCAGTCAAAAATAACATGCACAACATTTATACATATATATAGGATGTCGAGATAGGGAAAAGGGTCATGAAATATGTTAGTTTAAAATATTAGTCTGAACTATATAGCTCATATCGACAATCCAATCATGCCTCTTACCAAGAGTACTACTTAGAGTGAGACCTATGAAATAAGACACGGTATAATAGGCATAAAATACTTTGTAGCAACCACCTAGATCATAAATAGTAGGTCGTTCCAGTATATGCATAACATAGCATGAGTTCTTTGGACTAGCACAGCATAACTCGATAGTAGATATCATAGGTCATATAATATGAAGCTGAGACTTATATATATTTGAGAAATAAGTAAATGTTGTCACTAGAATATCTTGGGTCTCCTTCTATGGACTGAGAATGGTTGCAATATTGCATATACAACATCACTTTGGGCTAAGACATTACATAAAATGAATCAGTAGCAAGTAGAATGTATAGCTCCTTAGAGCCAAGCATAAAGTACGACATGATTTTATGGGTTATGAGTGTCATAACAAAGAGCTTGAATATTTGGAAGCTTTCATTTCTGAGAACCGTTATCGCTTCTAGGTCTGGGATTGGAGCATCGATATACAAGGCATAGAGAATGCATACCTTAGGCATAGGTACTATAAAGTACATACGGCATTGGTAGAATGCTCTCTTAACCACAACAGGGGGAATCGCTTGAATAGGAGTAGATTTACCATCCCTCTTCCCTGAAACTCACCATCAAGAGAAATTTAAGTTGTCCTTAGTTCACCATTCTATTCTTGCAGACATAACCTCTCACTGAACCAATAAGCCCAATACTCCACTCCATAGGGTATCACCTTGTACATAAACTGGATATACCAGGCATCTAAATACTTAAAACCTCATCAAATGAGATACTATCCTAGGTCCACAATATTATTAAAAACCTAATGCTCTTATTTACCAAATAAATCGACCCTAATTTATCGCTCTCATGCTAAACTTCTGGTATATATCACAATTACCCACTCTAATATTTCCTACGTTATTAACCTAACCTCTTTTACAATTCCTATCAAGCCATCAATTTACTCCTGTGATTCTCACATTGCTACCCTCAAGCTAACATTCCTCCCCCTACCCCAAATCGGTATCTAAAGTTCAAACTTAGGGTCTAGTAACAACCATACATTACTAAAAAAGTACCTTCATAGTATACTTGTCCACCCTTTAAAAAGGTCACCCTAAATTCCTTATTCGACTATCGATAATCTATACATAAGATATTCAGAGGGAACCACCTTTCTTATGCACTACGAGAATAGGATGCCCCACAGAGAAATATTAAAGCGGATAAAACCCTTATCAAAAAGATTTTTCAGCTGCTCCTTGAGTTCTGTCAACTCAGTCGAAGCAATTCTATAGGGAGGGATAGAAACAGAATAAGTGTCTGGGAGAATATCAATTCCAAAATCAATTTCCCTTTTGGTAAGGACACAAGGAAGATCATCAGGAAACACTTTGGGAAACTGATTGGCTACTAGGACATATAACCAAAAAAGGGCCCTCAAAATTCAAATCTTTAACCAAAACCTGGAAACATAGACACTCCTTGAAAATTAATTTTTGGGCTCTTAGATAAGGAATGAACCTTCCCTTAGGCACTAGGGAACTCCCTTCCCACTCAATTACTATTTCATTCGAGAATTTGAAACTGGCCCTTTGGGTCCTACAATCAAGAGACATATAGCATGAATTAAGCCAATCCATCCCTAAGCTAACAACAAATTCTAATATCTCCAACTCTATAAAATCTACCAACATCTCAATATCGTAGATAGATACCACAAACCCTTATAGACTCTGCTGGTCACAATAGAGTCACCCACCGGGTTAGACATATAAAGAAGATCAGGAATACAGTCGGGACCAAAAATAAAATGAATAGCCATATAAAGGATTACATAAGAAAGAGTAGACCCCAAATCAA
This sequence comes from Capsicum annuum, assembly GCF_002878395.1. Taxonomy (NCBI): domain Eukaryota; kingdom Viridiplantae; phylum Streptophyta; class Magnoliopsida; order Solanales; family Solanaceae; genus Capsicum; species Capsicum annuum. The sequence goes on along the minus strand of NC_061112.1, from coordinate 88,998,237 downwards.
GTAGTCAATAAACATCATAGGAGAAAAGTTTTAACGTACTCATAATGACATTAGGGGAGGCCTTAGAGTCTTGACAATTGACAAGAGCATAAATGACATGACCCAAAAGCAGGACTTGTTTAATGGGCATCTAGAGCCTAACAAGGACTGAAGATCACCCCATTAACCTAACCTAACCATCACATCAATCCTTAAGTGACGGATAAACTCCGACTATATAACAAGATAACATAAACAAGGCTAATAAATTTAACTTACAAAATGTCTAATTAATCTATTAATATCAACATACTAAACCAACATACCCAAGTCCATAATCATCCATAAAGCCTTAATCAATTTGATGTCTATGATAGGTCAGGACATGTACTCAATAATAGCCAAACACCAAGTCTAAAACAGTCTATGACATAAGATAAAAAAAACTATGAAATATATGAATTTTGAAGTATAGAAGATCACCACTTCAATGTCAACACACAAACCGCTCGAACACCTAGTCACTGCACAGGAAGAGAAAAAAAAGCTTCGACCCCTGTGACGCATGAGGAAACAGTATTCTAAGAAGGTTAGCAGTTGAAGCGCTAGTATGTAACTCAAGGATAAGGACAAAATAGTGCCATCATTCAACCAAGTTAGATGTCACATACCACCTTATGTATATACGAATATATATATATAATGTTAAGAATGGTAACAAGGCTTAGTATACATCTTGAAGCACCCAATCATGAAACATGAAGTGAAGGATTCTAACCTTCCATTCGCATATCTTAGGATGTTTGAACTTCCCAGTTATAGTAAGCAAAAGGAATTTAACCTCAATCCTTCTTATAAAGCAAGTGGACTCTAACCACAAGCCGCTTTACTAGGCAAGTGAACTATAACCACAAGGTGTCTTATTAAGAAAGTGGACTCTAACCATAAGCCACTATGACCATTACTAATAGACAATGGGACTCTAACATTTTGTCTATGAATTAACATTCATTCAATTCAAAACTTAAGGACGCTAACCCATTTAGCCAATTCAAGCCACCTAGGCTACAATTTAAAACTATATATGACCACAAGGTCTTTATGAAGCCATTTATCAATCAATAACTTTAATAGGTAAATGTCTTAGTTCAAACCACCATTCAAATAAAATTGTTGTTATCAAAACCTTTACAAAACACTGCATTCTTCATTAGCATTCTTATACCACACTTTATTTTAAAACACAATTCAATTTCATGTTTAGAGACTCTAACCCCTTTAACCAAGCAAACCACCAAAGTTACCAATTAAGTTATAACATGACCAACAAGACCTTTACAATACCATTTACTAACCATTCATATATATTTGGCCATTGCGCTAGTTCAAAACACCATTAACAAGTGACTAGTTATTTCTCTTACACATTTTCATAAACACCTTGAAGGCTTACCTTTACCAAGACAAAAAAACAAAGTAGAAATAATCAAGCTTAGGATTACTCATGACCCATTTTTTAAACCACAATCAACAAGCACCCTCATGTGCAAACCATCACCAAAAACATATATAAACACTAGTTTAAACAAGATTAAATAATACCAATCACTATGCATCAAAACCCTGAATATTTGGTTTAAAAACTACTATTTCCAAATCATAATTCAATGTTTAAAATGCATGATGTTTTGAAATAACAATTAGGGAAGATTCACAGCTTTGTGGACTTCCTTGTTCACCACGAACCTAAAGCTCTGATACAAACTTGTAACAACCTAAACCAGGGCCTAGACGTAATGGGTATCCCAAGTCCAACCAAGACTAGAGACCACCCCCTTTACCCAATCCAATCACTTTATATAGCCTTAGATGGGCTGAATTTCGTGAATATAACAAGATTACATAAATTCTCTTATGAGGACTCTAGGATAGGGTCACAACCATGACCGACCCAATCGAGTCTGACCCTACTAAACCAACTATTCCATAATACCAAACCTAAGAAAATATCAAAACATAATATGAAAAGTGAGAAATTATTTCCGATGATGCTAGCCTCCCAGCTAATTCTAATGCTAAGGTCGACACTAATACAGATCCCAGTCATACCAACCCCTAGAAGTACCACAAAGCCTCTATCCTAACGAATAAAAATATTCGCTTGGGATTGTAACAACCTGAGACTACCCCCTAGTCGTCACATGGTGTTTACGACCTTGAAGGACCACAAACTAACCCATGAATAATATCTATTGTGAGAACTAAATAATAATACTATAATTAATATGGAAAATAGGTTGAAATGCTATAGGTTCAAAATATCAAAAATTATGATAAAATATAACATCCGTAAAACTGAATACTGTCTAAAAATCTAGTTTGAGAAGCCTCTAACTGAATCTTCTTAAAAGTGGAGTTGATGGGATAATCCCCAACTAACTCTATCTACGGAACTACTACATCTACTGAAATACAGAAATAAAAGCACATCCTTGATTGATGAGGACTCACTACTAGATCTGCTGGTGTTGGTTGAATCTGGCTAAACATGGACAGGAACTTGAGCTTTCGAACCTATGATACGAAACATCATAGCACAAGAAACGTGTATGTGATCAGTACTTGAGAATATACTAGTACACTAAATGAGGTAAGGCTGAATGCAAGGGTTCATATGTATGAACAATAACTGACTAAATGATATAGAGTAACTAAACATAAGAGTACGTGAATAACTAGTGTTACTAAAATCACTGAGTACACAACATTGTGGACATACATAGATATATACTATATCTAAACTTTTCTGAAGCTAAGAACTAAGTTTTGATAATTGAGTAACTGATATATGAAGTTACTAATAACAGAATTATAGATACTGATTGACTATGTGTCTGACAGTCCTAATTCTGTAGAGCTAAACTGTGTTCTAAACTGAAGACTGAAACTAAAACTGTGGGATGTAATCATCTAACTGACATGTCCTGAATAAGATAAGATAACTAAGTTGAGGTCCCATCTATAACCCCAATTGGAAGGGTGTCAGTACCGTGCCATGGGTAATGACAACTATTATGGAGTCAGTTCTAACTAGAGGGTGACCCCAGAGATCAGTCCTAAACTAGCAGGTGATCCTTGAGTATGTCAGTCCTATCTAACGGGTGATATCTCATAACTTACACTGTCTAAATATTTCTAGAACTTAGGGATTGCTTCTAGGACCCAATCTTAACTAACGGGTGAGACCCCATCCCTAGAATAGCTCGGTGTTGAATATTGCTCCCAACTACAAGATAGTAATCTAATCATACAGAACTAGACTGGACTGATATAGATTTTACTGAGTTTTCCTAACTTCTATAATTGACTGAGTTCTACTGAGTTCTGTAGCTGACTGAGAGTACTACTGATCATAACATGACTGTTACATTCTATCACTGACACTAGCTCTAGGTAAACAACTAAATTATCATTTATTAATTACCTCCAGGACTCGATAGCATGAAAATTAAAGAAAAGCATCATCTTAAATAACATAGCAATGTTCACATGGTCATAATTCATTCATAGAGATATTTCATCAAATATATGGAATGCATTAACTTGTACATGGATGGGGAATACATATTAACATGCTATAATTGCATTATTTCATTCTCATAGACAATTTATCAAACACATAAGAAGCATACTTGGTTCATTAAATCATAAACACATAGGGTTTACATGGTTACAATAATCAACTTGAAAATTGAAGGGTTTATCATGAATATCATGAAATTCAACACACACTAGAATCAACTCTTGGAACTTGTAATCTAAATCATGGATTAAAATCAAAAAAACATCATAAACATGGATACAATCAAATTCAAACATAGAATTCATGAAATCTAAACTTGTATTTTGAAAAAGGATTTTTGGGATCCATGGAAGGTAACGATCCATGGATGAATATCTAACATACCTTAATTTGAGAGTTTCTTTGAGTTCTTTAAGAAATTCTTGGGATTGACCTTGATTCTTGAGAGCTAGGGTTTGTTTTCTTGAGAGAGATTTATCTTTTAATTTTTGGGAAAAATGAATAATGAAGGGTTTAAATATTTTTAGGGATTAAATCCCATATCTAGATGAATTACAATCATGGGGAAAGACTATTTTAACCCTGGGCACAACTTTAAGTTTTCGTGTAATTTTTTCGATCTAGACCCCTGGCGTGATGCGCCGTTATCATGCCATATGATTGGAAAATGACAAATGGGAAATTGCATAGTGGCACGATGTGGTGGAATCGTATTTCCACCTTTGTTGCAACCTAAAAGTTCACCGCGATGCAATGGGATTACATTGGAACATTGGAAAAAAGGACCATTGCTATTTTAATCCTTGGCGCGATGTGCCATGATCGTGGAGGCTCATTATATTTTGACGATTGTCATTTTTCTGGCTCCACGATGCGCTGATGGCTCAGGTGACACACTATTTTACAAAAACGTCTATAACTCTATGCCTGGGTATCGAATTTGGGCAAATTTTATATTGTTGGAAAGCTAATTCAATTTCCTACGTAATGGAAAGTTAAACTCTTGAAAATTCCATATGTATAAAAGTGTATTTATCTTTAAAGAAAGTCTTTGACATTTTTGGGATGAATTTAATCTAGGTAACAGTATGGGGTGTTACAATATATCCCTCTTCGGAATATTCATCCTTGAATGAGACTGATTAAGCTAACGACTACTGACAGATTGAATTTATATGCTGGACATGCTTATCTGATGCATGGAATACATGACTGAACTAATTAACGAAGTCATGACTGAATATACAATGATAACTGATAGTAATATTATGGCTATAACTAAACATGGAACTGAGTAGATCTAAGGAAGACTGTTACCTTAAGCTGACAACACTGATAAACCTAAGATCATTTACTGAACAAGTATGAATAGGAACATGAGAACATGAATGAGTCTAAAACGTGATACACTAACTGAATATCATGAACTGAACTGAGACCTTGAGTACATAGCTTACTACTAAGATTGGAACTACAGGGTCAACTATGAGGACCCACTACTCCAATTGGATTCAGTACATAAAGAGAAGATGGAAGGTTTAGATCATGATAGCTTAGGGGCTATAGTGAATCTCCCTCTTGGGGCACTATGTCCCTCGAGAATGTTGACTTGCCTAAGATACTAAGGAAAAGCATAAGATGATGCACGGGGCTCCTACGAACTAAATCGTGACTAAATATCTAGGATCTTAAACTGGGGTATGATATATGAACTAGGCCAAACCCACAACTTCTAGAATGTTCCATTTTGGGATAGGGCGACTAGATGGAAGGATAGGAAACCATCCGAATTTGTCTGCCTGACTGCTAAGCTGAATTGTTGGCTTTATGAACTAACTCATACTGAAAACATATACCTTACTAGAGTATTCCTTCAATATTCCTTCTAGGATATTCTAATGGACTTAGAGAGCAAGGGATCTTGGCATGAGCTAAGTAAAACATATGAATAAGAAATCGCAACATGGCTAAAATCCTATAATATAAGGCGAGGCATACAACACATAATCTTAACATAGAGTGACAGAGCCTTATACACTTTAACTACAAATTTTTCAAGCTTAGACATATTCCTCAAATACTCTCTGAACAATACAACCCACCTCAATACGGTACTTTTCTTTTGACTACAGAAAATATTTATATGGGCACTGAGCCCGAATGCTTAAACATACTAACTTACCTGATAACTGAATGGCTAATAATAGAATAATGGGCATGTGAGCCTGAACTATACTTAGTTTGAATTACTGGTTTGAAGCTGTAGAGCATTATGAATATGAGAAAGGGACTGACTAAGTAACATGAGATAACTAAGCATGAATTCGTGATAACGGTATTATTTAAGAATGCAAGACGAAGTATATAACATGATTCTAAAATAGTCTATAAACTAAGGTACTGATCTGATTATTAGGCTAAGACTGCTATTGAGACTGTAACTAAGATGATAACTGAGACTATACTAGAACTTAATACTGAGTGAACTAAAACTCCTTAGGCTAGGAACTGTAAGCATCCATGGTTTTTGATAATATGCATGAATATGATATATGATCATAGAGATATTATGTAACGCATGAGTACTGACATTACTGACATTACTACTAAAATCTAAAAGCCTGACTTGGTTACTTATTCTACCATCCCCCTCCCCCCTCCCCCTCTGTAGCTTAAAGCCATCATTCTAAAGTTGTGAACCACTTAATCAACAATTCTAAACTGAGTTGTCACCACTTTACTCTAGAGTCTAAGATATGACAATGTTCATAAACACTAAGCTTATCCTGAATGACTATACCTAATAATGTAAGTTCCATTACTAGTACTTCCTTCTGATACATGATTCTTAGCTTTCTATTGCCTCAACAATCATCATATAGACACCTTAACACTGACTAAATTAGGTACTACCCCTTCATTCAAGGATTGGTTTATCAAGAAACTAAAATGGAATGGCTCTATTACCAAAATTAACTGAAGGGATTTTTCTGGAATACTGTCATTCTTAGACTTAGGCACTGGCACTCTGATTGAAGGAAGAACTGTGGCTGAGGTTCTCTAACGGGATTGGGACCAGTTACTAACCCCTGATCTTGGCTTAAAACTACTTGTCCTGACTCTCTTATTCTTTCTATCTTTCTTTCTACACTTCTCCCTTTTGCTCTGCTGAGTATGAACCCCAAGCCTAGATAAGACAACAACATATAGGTTGTTTTGAGAAACTAATGAATTGGCTAATGTAGTGAAAGTAGCTTTGAATTCTACATGAGAGATGTGCTCATCCCGGGGATCTGCCTGAACGGGCTAAGGAGCTGACTAATTTCTGGTTCTCCTTTTGTTAGTTTTTTTTAGGGAGGCATATTCTGTAAACAGAAAAAAGAAGAGGATTAGACTGAGACTTTTTAACTGGAGTTCATGCTCACTCGCACGACATAACTACTAAAAGAAGGGAAACTATTCCTAAAATATTTCATAGCCTTCTATCCATAAGTGTGGCGCGCTACACACCCATGCACAAGACTCTACTTGATGCGGTGTTCAGACTCCTTAGGACTCTGTTGAACCTTATGCTCTAATACCAAGTTTGTAATGACCTAGGACTACCCCCTAGTCATCACACAGTACTTATGGCCTCGAAGGACCACAAGCTAACACATGTATGATATCTATTGTGAGCACTGAATAATAATACTATAATTAATGAGAAGAATAGGCTAAAATGCCATAAGGTTCAAAACATCTAAAATATTGATAAATTATAACATCTGTAAAATTGAATACTATCTGAAAATCTAGTCTGAAAAACCTCTAACTGAATCTGTCTAAAAATGAAGTTGATAGGATAATCCCCCAACTAACTCCATCTACTGAACTACTACATCTACTGAAATAAAATTACATCCTCGATAGATGAGGACTCACTACTGGATCTGCTATTGCTGGCTAAATCTGGATAAGGGCGGTCATGAACCTAAGCATTTGAACCTATGATATAAAATATCATATCGTAAAAAATGGGTATACGATCAGTACATAGGAATGTACTGGTATGCTAAATGAGGTAAGGTTAAATGCAAGGGTTCATATGCATGAATAATAACTGACTAAATGACATAGATTAAATACATATGTGAGTACGTGAATAACTGGTGCTACTAAAATCACTGAGTATGCAACACTGTGGAGTTACATAGATATATACTGTATCTGGACTTTTTTTAAGCTAAGTACTAAGTTCTGATAACTAAGTAACTAATATCTAAATTTACTAATAACTGAATTACTGATACTGATTAATTATGTCTGATACTCCTGATTCTGTAGAGCTAAACTGTGTTCTAAACTGAAGACTAAAACTAAAATTGTGGAAGGCAATCATCTATCTGGCATGCCCCAAATAAGATAAGATAACTGAGTTGGGATCCAATATGTAACCCCAATTGAAAGGGTGTCAATACCGTGCCATGTGTAAAGATAACTGTTGTAAAGTCAGTCCTAACTAGCGGATGACCCTTGAGATAAGTACTAAACTAGCAGGTGATCCCTGAGTATGTCAGTCCTATCTAATGGGTGACATCTCATAACCTACATTGTCTACATAATTCTAAAACTTAGGGATTGATTCTACGGACCCAGTCCTAACTAACAGATGAGACCCCATCCCTAGAATTGTTCGGTGCTAAATTCTGCTCCCAACTAAAAGACATTTATCTGATCATACTAAATTGGGCTAGATTGATATAGAGTTTACTAAGTTTTCCTAAGTTCTATAATTGACTGAGTTCGACTGAGTTCTATAACTAACAGAGAGTACTACTAATCGTGACATGACTAATATTATCCTATCACTAACACTAGCTCTAGGTAAACAACTAAATTGTCAGTTATTAAATACCTCCAGGACACGATAGTATGAAAAGTAAAGAAAAGCATCAACTTGAATAATATAACAATGTTCACTTGGTCATAATTCATTAATAGAGACATTTCATCAAACACTTGTAATGCATTAACTTGTTCATGGATGGGGAATATATTAGTATGCTATAATGGCATTATTTCATTCTCATAGATAATTTATCAAAAACATGAGAAGCATTCTTGGTTCATTAAATCCTAAACACTTCGAGTTAACTTGGTTACAACAATCATTTTGCAAATTGAAGGGTTTATCTTGAGTATCATGAAATTCGACACATACTAGAATCAATTCTTGGAACTTGTAATCTAATTCATGGATTAAAACCCAAACAACATCATGAACATGGATACAATCAAATTCAATCATAGAATTCATAAAATCCAAACTTGTATTTTGAAAAAGGATTCTTGGGCTCAATAGAAGATAAGGATCCATGGATGAACATCTAACATACCTTAATTTGAGAATTTCTTGGAGTTCTTGGAGAAATTATTGGGATTGACCTTGATTCTTGAGATCTAGGGTTTGTTTTCTTGAGAGAGAATTATCTTTTAATTTTGGGGAAAAGTGAATAATGAAGGGTTTAAATGTTTTAAGGGATTAAATATAATATCTAGATGAATTAAAATCATGAGGAAAGACTATTTTAACCCTAGGTGCAACTTTAAGTTTTCGAGCAATTTTTTCGATCTGGACCCCTGGAATATCGCACCGAGACATTGGAAAATGATAACTGAGAAATTATATGGTGGCGTGATGTGGTGGAATTATATTGCCACCTTGGTTGTGACTTGGAAGTTCACCGCGATGCGGTGGGATCGCATCGGAACACTGGAAATAGGACCATTTCCATTTTGAGCCTTGGCGCAACACGCCATGATCATGGAGGCTCACTGGATTTTAACGATTGTCATTTTTTCTGGCTCTGCGATGCGCTGATGGCTCAGGGCACACTGTTTTATAAAAACGTTCATAACTCGTCGCCCGAGTATTGAATTTGGGTAAATTTTATATTGTTGGAAAGCTAATTCAATTTCCTACTCAATGGAAAGTCAAAATCTTGAAAATTCCATATGTATAAAAGTGTATTTATCCTTAAAGAAATTCTTTGACATTTTTGGAACAAATTTAAGCTAGGTGAAAGTACGGGGTGTTACAGGAACATGCCCCCAACCATGGCTAAAACCAATATCTAATACAAAAGAAAAATGTCTAAGAGAATCCATATCATGCGATGGAGCCTTCTAGAAAGATGGAAGCTTACCACTTTAATCCAAATGCTATCCCTGAGTCAATCACTTTTTAGGGGGAGTCAAACAGCTGGTTCCTACATAGCGTGGGTATATAACTGACTGTAGATGGGTTAGTGAGTGGTCGTTAGTATGTATCTCCGGATAAGAATAAAGTAATTTCATTTAAACAATGAAGTAAAACCATCCATGATGCATACAACCATACATATATATAAGTGTCGGGAAAGAGAATTCTAGTTTAGCATGCATTTAAAACCTTTACCTAGGTTATGTACCTCACTGTTTAACCATACCTATGGGATGTGTGGGTTCAGCTCCCCTTGCTAAAAACCTCTCTGTGCGTGTAGTCATACGACTAGGAAATATCCCATGGGATGACTAGTACATCCCCCAATATAAAATATGACACATGCACATATTCATCAAAGACCCCTCATATCGGCAAATATGAGTTTTCAATTTTGATTCCCTCGAAACCTCCACCTTCCAGGACTTGGTTACACATCCCACCATAAGCACCCAGTTTAAAACCATGTCCAAACAATCCAACTACCATTTATTAACCAAGGCCAATTATTAGTTGTATCGTCATACCAACCATACTTGCAAGATTTATCCATAGCCAAACCATTTAGGTTAAGGGGACTCTCAAGTACCCTTTTTGTTTACCATATTAACCTCTTAGAAGACTTTTATGTTCTCCACAAGCATAACCAATTATCCTTTAACCTTTTGCAAACAATCTAAATGATTTATAGTTTCATGCATAAGCTGAAATCAAGCAAGAGTTCCATTTAAATAAGTCAATGCAATGAACATATCTTTATAAATATTTAATCAAAAACCTTGGGGGCATAATGTAACCAAAACCAATTTTAAAGACCATTAAACCATTACAAAGCAATCCAATTTCCCAAAACCATCATTAATGCATATAAAAGCATAATTAAACCATAGGAAACCATAACCAAGGCATTCTAAACAAAAACCCCAAATAATAGTTGATAACCACAAATTATGTAACATTAAAACAATAAATACATCCACAAAATCCATGCCTTTTTAGAAGTAATGAGTAGGGAAGAGACATATGCCTTAAACCGAGAAAGACAAAGGAAGAAAATCACCAAAGCAAGCCCCAAAGTAGTTCCTTTGTTAAAACCCTAGTTCTCTTTCCCCTAAAGCTCTTGAGAGAATTATTAGATTTTTTGGAATGGTTTTCTACGTGTTAAGGAATAGAATAATAGGATTAATAACCTACTAAGTGTATTATAAGTCGTGGGTCATAATTATGGTAAGTAGGAAAATGTCCAGAATACCCCCATTAAAGTCCCTTAAGAACCCATCACAGGGATATGACTAACCCATATGAGTTGTACCCTTTAATACGATTGGTTTCCACCAGTCGTACCCATGCTTAAACCTTGGATCAGACACTATCCAGTATACGACTCATCCAACAAAGTTGTAACCTCAGCATACCATTTGTACCCATGATTCATATCTTTGAAATAGTGAATAACTAGAAAGATCAAACACTGCCCGCTATATGAGTCCTTGATATGACTCATACCCGAGCCCTATGACTTATTCCCTAAGTCATACTCATTCCAGTGTCTAAATCCATCCCACCAACTGACACTGGTCAGCTTACGATAGGACCATACTACTCGTACCCCAACATACAACTTGTATCCATGAGTTGTATTGGGTTCGGTGAAGGGATTTTAAGGAAAAATTTATTAGTCCGAAACCCAGGATATAACAAACTTTAACATCATAACTTTATAATTTAACAAAATCCTTAAAACTATAACAAAGCCTCGCATCTTTTATCCATATTTCCCGTAATTCAGCTCTAATGAACACCATCTAACAACTCTCTAGAGTTCTCTATGCTAACAATTTCAAGAATATGAACTAGGTACATATGGCACTTATAACTCAAGACCGAGTACACCTTATTCTTATAAATTAAGGCTTTTATTCCTGTAATGATTTAGTCACTATTTCTACTTCAATACTAAACCTAATGTATATATCATAATTACCCACTCTAATATTTTATGTCATTAATCTGAGCTCTTTCACATAGTATATCAAGCCTATTTAATTCACTCCCACAAATCTTGCATCACAATTCTTGAGTTACCTTTTTTTACTGCGACAATCAATATCTAAAGTTCAAACTTAGTGTCTAGCAACAATCATGTACCACCAACAAAAAATCCCACATAATATAATAGTCCATCAAGTAGAGAAATCAACCTAAATTTCTTATTTAACTTAACTATAGCCCACATGCACATTCTTCTTCAGATTATCACTACTACACCTTAATATTCACCACACATCTTCTCACATATTGTTCTAGTTTACAACTACTAGAAAATATATCAATTCGTTAAAGTGTGATAAATTTACCTCTAACTACAATAATTAAACAGTGTTAGTGAGAAAAATTTATCATTTGAAAGCATTAATCCCCACGTTTTATAGGTATATAGGTATTTTAAAAAATGAAGTAAAGTGAGCTTAAAAGATATTAAAAAGGTAAGAAGTAGTGCAAAAAGCTGGAAAATTAGGAGTTGAGATCTACCTCAGTTTCAAACCGCGATCGCGGACAGTCAAGGTCAGGTCAACTCATGGTGATTGCGATAGATCCAATGCAATCTTGAGAGTCACGATCACGGTCAATGACTAGCGATCATCAAGTCCCGGGATTTTCCAAAGGGCAGATTAGTCATTGCACATAGATGAATCGAAACCTTCAAAAGGCAAATACCCTATTAATTTTGCATCATCTTCCAACTACTTTTGAAGAATATAGAGAGAACATCCAACTAGTGTGAGAAGGGAAATCGTATTAAATATTCCAAAAAGGATATTTTAGTTGTAATTAGATCTTAGAATTTGGGGATTACTTTGCTTTATTTTCAATTGAGGAAATGAATGTCAACTTGGATAATTCTCTTTTTCCTATTTTCATGAGTAGTTAAATATTCAACTTGGGATTACATCTGAATAGGGTAAAAATGTATATGGGTTTTAATTATTAGTGTAGATTATTGATAAAAGATGTTGGGTTTCACTAATATTTGCTTGTTGAATTTTAATTAGTTGGTGAAAAATAAAATTCCCAAAATCTCACATTATCCTTGAATGAGGGATATAAGTATACTTTTGGATCCTATATTATCTTTGAAAGAGGGATATGGGTGACAAGGTATTAGTGAATAATAATTAGACGTTAGCTATTCCCTTACATTGTCTTAGAAATAAGGATGGATTGCGAATTTAGGGCATTTTCCTAGAAATAGTGTTACCCAATTGAGGACAAGGGTGGATTTGTTTGGCACACCCATGAGGTATTCAAAAGGGTCCATGGGTGATATTTTTGGTGTTTGGATGATAAACTAGCTTCAAAACCCCTAACCTAGCCTACCTATATAGTCATTAACTAGAATTAGCATTTGATTACCATGAATCCATGCATTATTTGCCCCTTGGAAAACATAATCCCAAGAATCTTCTCCTATTAATAGTTTATCTACACTTGGTGCTCTAATTTGGTGGTTACATTTAAAAATTCTTCCAAACCATACTCCCTAATTTTAATTTATGAATTTTATTTTATTTACATTACGGGTATATCTGTAGTAGCTTTCAACACCCATAATATTTGAATACTAGTTACACTCCTCATGGATTTGGCCCCAACTCAAGTTGGTTTAATATATTTGACAACGATCACCTTGCCTAAAAATCTCAAATTTTGAATTTCAAACCTACCCATGTCCCATAAGCCCCCTTTCAGTTCAGTCAAGTTAAATAGCACATATGTCTCACATAACCTTATGAACTAATGTTTTGTGTGTTAATCCCAGGTACCAAATGGAAGCTTATGATACTCATTGCCTCACGTCCTCAGAATGTGAGACAGAATACTACTAGGACCTCATGAGAAAGAAGCTCCTGCCTGAGAAGGAGATCTCACTAAAGAAGGTGCTGAGAAACTCTTGTCCTTCTCTGAGAGGCTTGAGGAAACAATTTGGATATGTTTTGGCCCTGAACCATTCTAGGAAAAAGAGCACTGGATGAGGGAGTTCTATGTGAATCTCAGCATAGTAGATCTCTCTAACCCTAACCTAGTGATAAAAATCAGGGGCAAAGAGGTTTGTTTTAGGGCCTAGTAGTTTAATAGAGTTTATGTGTTGGAAAATATTTACATAAGGGAATATGAGCCAAGGATTGTGCTCTTAGGAGTTGGCTGGTTGAGCGTTTATTCTGGAGAGGGAGCTCCCATGGGCCACCAAAACTGATGAGTGACTTCACTACCAAAGCAAGGATCTAGTTGAACATCATTTGTAGCAGGATCTCCCTCTTCACAAAACTAATAAATGTCCCAAATATGTGTGCTTAGATGGTGGCCTACCTCTTGAACAACATTTCTCTAAATGTTTGTCGATTTGTTCTTATGAACAGTCAGCATTATAGAAACAAAGAGGGGCCCATGCTCTTATTCCAATCATTGATTATAGAGCTGTGTAGGTGGGTTGGGGTTGTTGAGTCCCCAAAATATAGTTGGGCCTCTCCCTATACTCCCATTTACCTACTGAAGATTTTAGGATAGGGAGCTCTTGGAAAGATCAAGAAGGGAAAGTTGACTTGGGAAGGTCAGTGTAGGATGATGCGGATTCATATAGGGAATCCACAATAGGGATGATTAATGAGATCTCAATCAAGATAAGAGCGATCAAGGAGCTAGTGTCCAAGCTCTATAAAGGGTCAGGAGAGTCTTCCACTACCCATCATTCCTATATTGCTCGGTCCGACTATGAGATATACCTGGAGGAATAGAAGAAGCAAGGGGCCACTATTTCTTGGATTGAGAGGGTATACTCATACTTATCACATTTACACGGGATGCTCAAGGACTCGCATGAGAATATGAAGAAGAGGGAGAACAAGAGAGACAAATTTTTCACAAAGGCGTGGAAGGGTGTAAAGGGTCTTTGTAAGTTCCTAAAATCTAGAGATAGACTTCCTTCTTCTAGAGATGATAATGATAATAAGGTCCCAGCTAAGTGTCCATACTCAGATGGTGCTAGAGGTGATACTGAGACCAATGGCGACCACAGTTCTTGATTGCAGCTATAGGGAGAACCCTTTAACTCTCTTTATGGTTTCTTGATTATGCAGTAGGTCACTGCAATCTTTTAGTTGACCCGTATCCATATTAATTTATTTGCTCTATATTATTGAGGTATATGTGGATGTTTTCATGTTGATTTTGATGATTTTTATTTTTTGGGTTGTAATAATTCGGCACCCCGATAGTGCCTACATTTCATGGATTAGTTGATTGTTTCATTTTTAGACTTTTATATTATCTTTATAATGTTTACGATGAAGTCAGACCAGCTATTCCCCATGATAGATTGAGTGATGACATTCTTAAGGAAAAATTATTGTGATTAGGTTTTGAGCCATATATGAAGGGGTGGTCTAAGTACCCGTAGCATTGGAGTTTTGGGATCGCCCTTATACCTATGGTGAAGTCTGGGTAGTCATATGATTTTCCCTTATATGAGAAAAAATATAAGACATCGGTTTGGTTTGGTGCCATTAATATAAAATTTTAATGCAAAGCAAACACCCCTCTCCGACCAAATATTTTTGAAAACCAAGGGCATGGACGTGAACAATTTTGTAACAATGCTTCCCTTCTTTTTTTGATTCCAAAATCCTTAGTTTGTAGTATATGTTAAATACCTCCTTTTATCTTTAGTAGGAAATACAATTGAGCCTCCTTGAAAAGTTTGCATGCCATGTCCGGTGAGCATAATTGTGTAACTTTCATGGATATTTGTATCATCTAAAACTTTCCCCGTTAGTATCTCAAGGCTACTTGTGATTATGCTTGGTTAGTTAAATGATCTTAGGCCTTCTTTGTGAACATAGGAGCCTACTTTAGCCTAAATAGTGTACCCATACATAGAATAGTATCCTTTATTTCCCATTTTGAGCTTTAGAGACTTTCTTTGGCTACCACAATACATGTCTTAAACCATTTGAAGTTTATCCCTCTTTTGAACCCTACCATCCTTAAACTAAAAAAAAATGAAAAAGTTAAGGCCTAATTCCTAAGTTGGGGATGGTAAGTCTTGGAAGAGGCAACCTTAGACCATGATACTGTAATTGGATGACTAAAAATCTTAGAAAAGAGAGAAAGTGAAAAGGGGAAAAACAAAAGGAATCATCAAAAGAAGGAATAACATATATTGCAAAAAAAAATTTTGAAAAGAGAATTCTTTCAACGAGATGGGTAATTCAAGGTAGCTAAAGTAGGACTGTGTGAATTTTGGAAACAAATGTAGTGGTCCATGGTCAAAAGTTGGGTTAAATAGTGTGATGTAAAAGTGTAAGGAGGGTGTAGTCACTTCATTCCAAAATGATACCATACCCTTTCCCCGAGCCTACATTACAAGCTTGAAAAATTCCTTCAAGATCATAAATCAAGTGTATTCATAGAAGTGGGAATTCAAAAAAAGGGCAAGAATATGGTAAGATACTCGTTCACATTGAGAGATTCTTTGTAAGAGTGTGTGTTTGCATTCAAATCCCTTATTGAAAAATAGATAATTTGGTGTGTGGGATACCCTTTTTTTGAGGAGGCATGTAGACTAATTGAGGCGGGTTTAATTGTCATCTTTCGAAAATGATGCCAAGAAGTATAGTTGAGCCACTATCGATGGAGTGTCACTTCTAGCGAGTCAGTGATTGCTACATTATTGTTCTCTAAAGTCTTTTGCATCTTTGAAATTGTGCTTCATTATGAGGGGAGTTAAGAGAATGTATTTTCCAATGCTTGAGAGCTACTTGTTGGTGTTAATCAAGTTCAAAGTCATTGTGATCATTTGGTCGTATAAATAGGATTAAATTTGTATAGTTTCATTGAGTAAGAAGTAGTGTTGTTTGCAGACAAGCAAAGGCTTAAGTTAGGGTGGTTGATGCGTGGTATATTTACAACTATTTAACGCCCAAATTGGTGTGCACTACCATGATTAAGCGGTGATAATGAGACAAATTTATCATTTGAATGCACTAATTCCCATTCTTTGCCGGTAATGGAAAGAAAAAAGTAAAGTGAGGTTAAAAGAGATCGGAAAGGGAAGAAGTAGAGCAAAAAACCTGGAAAATCAGGAGCTAGGATCTACCTCAGTTACTGTGATTGTGGTATGAGGGCCGCGATCGCGGACAGACAAAGCCAGGTCAACTCATGGCGATCGCGATAGGTCCAACGTAATTATGGGAGCCACAATCACGGTCATTGACTGGAGATCGTGAAGGTGCGGGATTTTCCGAAAGGGAGACAGGTCACTTAACAAAGATGAATACAACCCTTAAAAGGGAAAAAACCCTTTCAATTTTACATCATCTTCCAACTACTTTTGAGGAATATAGAGAGAAATCTTCCAATTAATGTGAGAAGAAAAATTGTATAAAATATTTTTTAAAAAAAGGATATTTTTAGTTGTAATTAGAGCTTGGAATTCTGAGGAAATAAATGTCAACTTGGGTAATTCTCTTTTTCCTATTTTCATGAGAAGTTAAATATTCAACTTGGGATTATGTTTGAATAGGGTGCAAATGTGTGTGGGTTTTGATTATTAGTGTAGATTCTTGGTTAATGATGTTGGATTTCACTAATATTTGCTTGTTGAATTGGAATTTGTGGGGTAAAACCCTAAATTCCCAAAACTCAAATCATCCTTGAAAGAGGGATATGTGTATGCTTTTGGATTCTATATTATCCTTGAAAGAGGGATACGGGTGATAATGTATTAGTGAAAAATAATTAGATGTGAGCTATTCCTTTATATTGTCATAGAAATAAGGATAGATTACGAATTTGCTATGTCTTGGGCATTTTCCTAGAAATGGGGATGCACAATTGAGGCCAAGGGTGGATTTGTTTACCACACCTACGAGGTATCCAAAAGGGTCCTTGGGTGATATTTTTGGAGTTTGGTTGATAAACTAGCATCAAAACCCCTAACCTAGCCTAGCCAAATAGTCATTAACTAGAATTTGCATTTGATTATCATGAATCCATGCATTATTTTCCCCTAGAAAAACATAATCCCAAGACTGTTCTCCTATTGATAGTTTATCTACACTTGTTGCTCTAATTTGGTAGTTTGAGTAGTTTCGTTTAAACATTCTTCCAAACCATATCCCCAATTTTAATTTATGCCTTTTATTTTCTTTACATTACGTGTATATCCATAGTTTCTTTCATCACCCATAGGATTTGAATACTAGTTACACTCCTTGTGGATCTGACCCCAACTCAAGTTGGGTTAATATATTTGACAATGATCGCCTTACCTATAATTAATGGAGTAAGTTAGCGTGATCATGGGTATAACCACATTATAAGAATAATCGATCTTAATATTATATCATAACCCATTATTGTATATAGAACATTTACCTCGCTCACATCACATCCACTTACCCATACATATATCCCAACTACTTTCAAGATTCTATAAACACCACTGAGTCCCCTTTTCTAAGATCTCCCCAAGTGAATGCTAAATTATCCTTCAATTTACAACCTATGATTAATTTACTACTACTATAACTATCCATCATGAGATCCTTCCCCATTTCAAATAAATGCTAAATCCTCATAACTAATCATTTCCTCTACAAACTACCATAAAATTGACAAATCTTTCTACAACCATAGAAAATCACCATAAGAGCATACCACCCCCTTTTCTCACTCAAGGTTACACAAATACAACTACCCTTTTTCACTGAAAAGTTACCCTCACTCCAACTTCTAAACATATAACTTAATATCAATAACCTTGGGATCATCTTACTAATCATAGATCATAACTCACAAATCTATTCTACCTCGAGAATAGATATACTATACCAATATTTATATATGTATCCTTTCTCTTAAGATAGACGTCTGCAATAAAGTTTTTGAAAGAGATACATTACACATCTTACCTTGGTCTAAAAAGCATGATTTGTGAAGATAGAGGTATACACTTAAATCAACACACTTTGATAAACTAATGGACTCCTTTAAAGTCATTCTACGATTTTATAAATTTTGATGACTCATTCGAAAAAGACCACAGCATCAGGAAGCTAGCCTTTGCACTTGTATTGCCTCAATAATGAGACATAGCAAAAAAAATTAGAGAAAGGGAGGAATTTGGATAACTTTTATTTGGACAACACAATTGCATGATCTAGAGTATTAAAGAATGAGAAAAATTTCCTAAATGCCTCGTAGCTTCTCCCCTATAAGTGTGGTAGGCTACTCATCCATAAAAAGACTCTACAAGACACAGCTTTGTGGACACCCAGCGACCTTGAACTATGCTTTGATACGAAGATTGTCGTGACCTAAACCTAAGCCTGGCCATGATGGGCATCTCAAGCCCTCTATTGGCCTAAAATAACCCCCTTAGCCTTAGCTCAAAAGCACCATAAGAGTAAATAACAGAAGCAGACCAAAATAATTAGAGAGATAGATAAGTTAAATGAAAATTTGAGAGTCAAAACAAAACAACCATAACATCCCAATACTGTCCATAGAAGCCTCTAATCCAAGAAAACCAACAGACTCGGGACATGCCCTCGACTATGAATAAAACAATCCTTATGTCACGACCCGAACTAGGGCCAGGATGTAATAGGCATCCCAAGTCCAACCAGGACTGAGGACTGCCCCTTAACCCAACCCAACCACCTTATGCAGCTTTTGATAGGCTGAATTTTGAGAATATAAAAAGATTGTGTAATGCTCTCATAAAGACTCTGGGATAGGCTCACAACCATGACCGACCTAACCGAGTCTGACCGTACCAAACTAACCATTCATACCATACCAAACCAAAGAGAATATCTAAACATAATATGATAATCAAACCCAAAATGTAATAGATAAAACAGTGAGAAATTATGTCTGATGATTCCAGCCTCTTAGATTATTCCAATTCCAAGGACGACACTAATAATGATCCCACCCATACTAACCCCTATATGTACCACAAAGAGTCTATCCAATAGAATACAACTATCTGGTTGGATCACGCCCCCAACCATGGCAAAAACCAATGTCCAAAATGAAAACAAAATGTCCAAGAATATCCATTTAATGAAATAGAGCCTTTCGAAAAGCTGGATGCTTACCACTTTAATCAAAATATTATCCCCTAGTGAATCACTATGTAGGAAGAGTCGAACGGCCAGTTACTGCATAGCGTGAGTATAAAATCTCCAGTAGACAGGTTAGCAAATGACCATTAGCAAGTATCTCAGGATAAGGATAAGGTAATGCTATTTAAACAGAAAGGGAATCTGGGTTTAGTATGCATTTAAAACCTTTTACCTGGGCTGTGTAACCTTGCCATTTTACCATACCCATGGCCGTATGGGTCCAGCTCCCCCTGATGAAAGAGTCCCAGTGCATGTAGCTAAAGTCCAGGAAATATCCCATGGGATGACTAGTATATACCTCCAATATAAAATGTGACACTCGCACGTGGCCATCGAAGACCCCTCATATTGGCAAATATGAGGTTCCAGTTTTGATCCCCCCAAAACCTCCAACTTCCATGGCTTAGTTACATATCTCATCATTAATGACCATATTAAAACTATGTCCAAACAATCCAATCACCATTTATTAACCAAGGCCATTTATTAGTGGTATCATCAGACCAACCATACTTGCAAGATTTATCCATAGCCAAACCATTCAGGTTCAGGGGACTCTCAAGTGCCCTTTCCATTTACCATATTGACCTTTAGGGAGACTAGCATGTCCTCCACAAAAAATAACCAATTATCCTTTAATCTTTGTAAACTATTTAAACCATTTATAGTTTCATGCATAAGATGAAAACAAGCAAGCATTCCATTTAAATAAGTCAATGCAATGAACATACCTTAATAAGCATTTTATCAAACACATTCGTGATATAATATAACCAAAACCAATTCCAAAGACCATTAAACCATTACCATGAAATTCAATTGCCCAAAATCACCATTGATGCATATAAAAGAATAATTAAACCATAGGAAACCATAACCAAACCATTTACACCAAAACCCCCAAATAATAGTTTAAAACCATAAACCATGCCATATGAAAACCATGAAAACAACTATAAAATTCATGTTTTTTTAGAAATAAGTAGTAGGGAAGAGACGCATGCCTTAAACCGAGACAGATAATGGAAGAAAATCACTAAAGCAATCCCTAAGTTGAAACCCTATCTCTCTTTCCCTAAAGCTCTTGAGAGATTTGTTGAATGTTTTGAAATAGTTTTCTAAGTGTTAATGAATAGAATAATAAGGAAGTACAAGAAATATAAAGGAAACTGATAAAAAGAATAGGCCTTTCGAAGAATGGAGGCTCACAAATTCACAGTTGATCAACAAAATTACCAAAGCACCTAACGATGGACAAGATTAATAGAAAAGTCCTCGGAACCTACATCAAAAAATGATATAGCGCTTGGGGATGGTCAGTGGGGCAAGGACTCACATACAACCCAAGGTAAGGAGTAAAATAATGCATTCACCAAAAATCTATTCAAAAATAAGATGCACAACATTTATACATATATATAGGATGTCGGGATACTGACAAGGGTCATGAAATATGTTAGTTTAAAATACTAGCCTGAAGTATATAGCTCATATCGACAATCCAATCATGCCTCCTACCAGGCGTACTACTTAGAGTGAGACACGTGAAATAAGACACGGTACAATAGGCATAAAATACTTTGTAGAAACTACCTAGATCATAAATAGAAGGTCGTTCCAGCATATGCATAACATAGCATGAGTTCTTTGGGCTGGCACAACAAATAACATGATAGTAGATATCATGGGTCATATAATATAAATCTAAGAATTATATATATTTGAGAAATAAGTAAATGATTTTCGCTTGAATCTCTTGCCTCTCCTTATAAGGACTGAGAATGGTTGCAAGATTGCATTTACAACATCACTTTGGGCTAAGACATAACATAAAATGAATTGGTAGCAAGTAGAACGTATAGTTCCTTAGATCCAAGCATAAAGTGTGACATGATTTTATGGGTTATGAGCGTCATAACATAGACCTTGAATATTTGGAAGCTTTGATTACTGAGAACCGTTATTGCTTCTAGGTCGGGGGTTGGATCATGGATATACAAGTCCTAGAAAATGCATACCTTAGGTATAGGCACTATAAAATACGTACGACATTGGTAGAATTCCCTCTTAACCAAAATAGAAGAATCACTAGAATAGGAGTAGATTTACCATGGCTCTTCCCTGAAACTCACCATCATGAGAAATTTAAGTCGTCCTTAGTTCACCATCCTATTCTTGTGGACATAACCTCTGGCTAAACCAATAGGCACAATACTCCGCACCATAGGGTATCACCGTGTACATGAACTAGGTACATCGGGCACCTAAATACTTAAAACCTCATCTAACAAGATACTACCCTAGGTCCAACATATTCTTATAAACCTAATGTTCTTATTTACCAAATTACTCAACCCCAATTTATTACTCTAACACTAAATTTCTGTTATATATAACAATTACCCACTCCAATATTTCCTGTGTTGTCAACCTAACCTCTTTCACACTTCCCATCAAGCCTACCAATTTACTCCTGGAATTCTTGCATCGCTACCCTCAAGCTAACATTCACTCCTCCCCAATCAACATCTAAAGTTCAAATTTAGGGTCTAGTAACAATCATGCATTACAAACAAAGTAGCCCGCATAATATACTAGTCTACCCTATAAAGAGGTCACCTTAAATTCCTTATTCGACTGTCGATAATGTATACATAACATATTCAGAGGGAACTACCTTTCTTATGCACTAAGAGAATAGGAGAACCCCACAGAGAAACACTAAAGCAGATAAAACCTTTATCAAAAAGATCTTTGAACAACTCCTTGAGTTCTTTCAACTCAGTCAGAGCCATTCTATTGGGAAGGATAGAAACAAAATGAGTGTCCAGCAGAATATCAATTCCAAAATCAATTTCCCCTTTGGTAGAAACACAAGAAAGACCATCAGGAAATATTTTGGCAAACTGATTAGCTTCTAGGACAAATAACCAAAAAGGACCCTCTAAATTCAAATCTTTAACCCAAACCTGGTAACACAGACACTCTTTGGAAATTAACTTTTGGGCTCTTAGATGAGGAATGAACCTTCCCCTAGGCACTAGGTAACTCGCTTCCCACTCAATCGCTGGTTCATTCGAGAATTTGAAACTGTCCCTTTGGGTCCTACAATCAAGACATGCATAGCATATATAGAGCCAATCTATACCTAAGAAAACAACAAAATCTAATATTTCCAACTCTATCAAATCTACCACCGTCTCTATATCGCAGATAGATACTACACAACCCTTATAGACTCTCCTAGTCATTATAGAGTTACCCACCATGTTAGACATAGAAAAAGGATCAGGAATACAGTCGGTACCAAAAACAAAATGAATAGACACAAAAAGGATTACATAAGAAAGAGTAGACCCCGAATCAAGCAGGAAATACACATTATAGAAGTAAAGTTTTAGCGTACTCATAATGACATCAGGAGAGGCATAAGAGTCTTGATGATTGACAAGAGCATAAATAACATGATCCAAAACTAGGCCTTGTTGAATGGGCATCTAGAGCCTAACAAGGATGAGAGATCACCCCCATTAACTTAACCTAACTGTCACATAAATCCTCAAGTTTCGGATGAACTCTGACCATGTAACAAGATAGCCAAAACAAGGCTAATAATCATAACTTACAGAATGTCTAATCAATCCATTAATATCAACATAATAAACCAATATACCTAAGTCCACAGTCATCCACAAAGCTTTTATCAATTTAATGTCTATAATATGTCAGGACATACCCCCAATAATAGCCAAAAACTAAGTCTAAACAACTCTATGACATAAGATAAAAAAAACTATGAAATGTATGTCTTTTGAATTATGGAAGCTCACCACTTCAATGTCAAAACACAAACCGCTCAAACACCTGGTCACTACGCAGGAAGAGAAGAAAAAGCTTTGGCCCCTGTAATTCGTGAGGACACAACATTTGAAGACGGTTAGCGATTGAAGCGCTAGCATGTAACTCAAGGATAAGGATAAAATAGTGCCATCATTCAACCAAGTTAGATGTCATATACCACCACATGTATATACGAATATATACATATATATATATATATAAAATGTTGGGAGAGGGAACAAGGCTTAGTATACATCTTAAAGCACCCAATCATGAAACATAAAGTGGAGGACTCTAACCTTCCATTCACATAGCTTAGGATGTTTGAACTTCACGGTTATATTAAGTTAGAGGACTCTAACCTCAAGCCTTCTTATAAAGCAAGTGGACTCTAACCACAAGCCATTTTATTAGGCAAGTGGACTCTAACCACAAGCTGTCTTATTAAGCACGTGGACTATAACCCCAAGAAATTATGACCATTACTAGTCAACATTGGGACTCTAACCTTTTGTCTATGTGTTAACATCCATTCAATTCAACACTCAAGGATTCCAACACATTTAGCCAATTCAAGCCACCAAGGCTACAATTCAACACTATATATGACCACAAGGTCTTTATGAAACCATTTATCAATCAATTACTTTAATAAGTCAATGTCTTAGTTCAAACCACCATACAAATCAAATTGTTGTCATCAAAACCTTTACAAAACTCTGCATTCTTCATTAACATTCTTATACCACACTTTAGTTTAAAACACAATTCAATTTCATGTTTAGGTACTCTAACCCCATTAACCAAGAAAACAACCAAAGTTACCAATTAAGTCATAACATGACCAACAAGTCCTTTACAATATCATTTACTAACTATTCATATATATTAGTCCATTTTCTTAGTTCAAAACACCATTAACATACGACTAGTTTTTCTCTTACACATTTTAACAAACACCTTGAAGGCATACCTTTACCAAGACAAAAACCAAAGGAGAAATCATCAAGGTTAGGATTACTCATGACCCATTTTTTAAACCAAAGTCAACAAGCACCCTCATGTGCAAACCATCACCAAACACATGTATAAACGCTAGTTTAAACAAGAGTAAATAATACCAATCACTATGCATCAAAACCCTCAACACTTGGTTTCAAAACTACTATTTGTAAATCATAATTCAATGTTTAAAATGCATGATGTTTTCAATTAACAATTAGGGAAGATTCACATGCCTTATACAAGATGATTCACAGAAATAACTTGACTCTTTCAAACCTCTAGATAAACACTTGTAGAAACCCTTGCCTCCAATCTTCAAGAGTAAGTTTGAGACAGTATTTGGAATGTTTTGATCTTCCAATAAGTGTTATGAGAGGCCTCAATACGAAATATAATGAGGGTCTTAAGGGTTTTGAGGTGGGAAATATCTAGAATGCCCTCAGCTTAAATGCTAAAATCATACTCATAGAAAGGTACAGTCTCCACACCTAAACCGTACCCTAAGCCTCAGCATGGACCTCCAAACTAACCAACATACGACCATACAAGGCTCAATCATACCCTAAGGTATAAGAAGTACCTTAAAACTTGAACCCTAGGCAAAATACACTAGTTCAAGCTTAAGGCATCATACAATTTGATAACTTACTACTTGTACCCTAACATACAACTAGGGAGAGGCCAAACTGTACCTTGGATAGATTGTTATCAACCTAAACTAATCATCATACGAGAAGGGGTACTAGATCGTACCCTAACATAAAAGGTGTATGGTTAAACCATACCTTATCCAAAAACTTAAACTTAGGAAATTTCTAAGGGTCCAAAGCTAAGGTATTTGAATAAAGATGACTCCGGCCAGTACCGGTACCAGGGGTACCACCCTTTGGTGCAAAAATGGAAGTAGTAGCAACTAAAACATTATTGGCCCTAGTACCTACCATTGAAGGATACTCCCATTGCATGTGGCCAAGTTAACCACACCTATAACACTAATTCTTCCCCTCGTCATACTAGCCATGGAGTAACTGACCATAAAACAGACATGGAGGAAAGTGTGGGGTTGACTGAGCTCTACTGGCTTAAAATTGGGCTCCCTATACCTCAAATCCACGGTTAACCCAAAAGTCATAATAACCAAAATACCTATGGTAAGAAGCACTAATATTCGAATAGGAACTCCCCCAATTCCTCTACTTAGGACACTGCCTACTATCTTTACCACTATTTATTTGACCCCTCCCCTGCTCTTAATATCTAAACTTTTAGCTTTGCCTGTCTCTCATCTTTGCCTGATTTGTTCTTACACTAATAAGATTGGACTAGCATAATAGAGAGTCTACTATTTGGGTTAAAAAATGAATAGAATGATAGAACTCGGCATTAGAAATATAACCTTGAGAAGACTGAGCATGAGTGTTAGTCGTTGGAGAAGAATCAGTGCGGACAGGTGGAACTCCACAAGGGCATTCAAAAGTAGGGACCCTAGACCGGCTCTGTACCCTATAATTAGGATATGTTCCATTGACATTATCCTCAATAGAGATAGAAAAGTCCCTACGATCATCAAATCTTCGAGGAATCTTATCTAAAATGTGATAAACTAGAAGTTAGAGAGTTTTCAAAACTGTAGACTCTATAACCTGAAAATAGAACACAAGAAAGGAAAATATTCCTAAATGCCTTGTAGCCTCTCCCATATAAGTGTGGCAGGCTACGCATCCATAAAAGAGACTCTACCTTATATGGATTTATGGACACCCAATGACACCAAACTAAGGCTCTATTACCAATCTTTTCATGACCAAAACTAGGGCCTAGCCGTGTAGGGTATCTCAAGTCCACCTAGGATTGGACAACACCCCTATTTCCTGGTCAAATAGAACACAACACACGTAGTAGTGGATGAATTCTGAACATATAATAAGATAGAAAAGTATAAGCTCAAAAGAGTCTGACAATATCAACAACCAACCAACTAAAGTAATCCATAAGGACTCTGAACAGTACCAATCATCAACCTAAGCCATCACGTGCCAGTCATCACGTGCCCCCAATGATAGCTTAAATTAATCAAAAAAGGAAATAGTATATAGCATACTAAAATAAGAAGTAATAGGCCTTTCAAAAGATGGAGGCTCACCATCTCAAGATGAGATGCGCACATCTCTAGAATCGCCTATCACACTGTAGGAAAAGTAGAACAGTCTTTGACCCTGCATTTCACAGGGATCCAACATCTGGGAATGGTTAGTGGGGTAAGCACAAACATGTAACTCGGGGAGGGGATAATATAATGCCAAGTCAAATCCACTTCAAAACCATGAACAGATTATCATATACATACTTAAATAACATTTTGGGATAAGAAACAATGTATATCATGATATTAAAATAATAACCTGGACTATGTAGCTCAATCATCATAAATAGAGACCCACAGGATATATGGATTTAGCTCCCCTTGCTGAAAGGGCTCCAGTATATGTTAACTGAATGAACTAAAAGTATCATGAAAGAACAGGGAATGCCTCGACCCCACATTAATCCTAGATACAAAATATATCAATAGTGTGAACCATGCACACGGTCATAAAGACCAACCCTCACGTTGGAAAACGTGAGTTTCCAGTATCAACCCTTCCGGACTCGCACCTTCACAGCTTAGTTACATAACCCCCAATAAGCTTTCACATAACCCATTCATTAACCAAGGAAATATATATTAAGGCAAACCACAGGGATCGTCATACCATCTACCTTGCAAGCTTATAACTATGCCATCATAATTCCATTAGCTTGTGAGAATGCCTCGGCCCCCTTTAATCACTAAATCAAGTTTGAGGAATGCCTCAACCTCCTTTAGTCTATCAAATCAAATTGGGGGAATGCCTTTGTTCATTAAATTAAAACATAGACAACAAGTCCTTCAAAATTCATATTTATTATATATACATTTATACAATACAGTAGTATAGGTAAGTAAGTCAAACCAAGTGACAATTCCATAATTCAAAGCCATTTATACAAGTGAGTTGAGGGAACATAATTATTCAAAACCAATTTCCAAGTTCAAACATCAATTTGGGGGAATACCTTGATCCCCATTCCAATTTCCTCACTCATGCACCCTATTAGTTCAAAAACATTCAATTCAAAGTATGAACAACTCGTGAAAACCATGGAAAAATAATTTAAGGATCCACCTTACAAAAACCCTCAACTCATATCAAAACCCACATTCAAATCCATTCAGTTAAACTATTTAAAACATATTCTTTTCATAAATATGATTTGGGAAAGAGTAGCATCCATGAGATATCAAGATCTACGAAGAGAAATCAATCCTTCGAAGTTCTAGATGCTAATTTCTTGAAACCCTAGCTTGTTTTTTCCTTATAGATTTAAGAGAGTTTGGGAGAGTGTTTATGATTAATAAGTGTTGAAAATAATGCCCCAAAAGTGTTTTATGGTCATGGGGTTGAAGTAGGGGAAAAGTGAAATGACCATAATGCCCTTAATAAATAGACTAAAAATTGATCACCCACTCACTACGGATCACATGACAACTCTTAATAACTGGCTATGAGTCATCCCTTAGACTCATAGTATAGATAGTATCATATAGTATGCACACTACTCTAACTATGAGTCTTACCCTACAACTCGTATTCAGACCTTATGGCTGGTATAGTCTAGTCGTTGTCAAGGCAGAAATATTTAGGCACCCTTATTAGTTAGGCTATGAGAATCATTATCCAACTCATAATGGGTCTTGATGTCTCATTGGGTGCCAATAGTGACCAACATAGAGACTTATCCAAACACATTGGTCAGTCTATAATTGTAATCCTATAGCTCATATTGATACCCCTACAACTCGTATGATGATTCATAGTCTAGACAGTGATCTCAGAGGTTAAGAAATTTTCAAGGGCAAAAATTTGGGGTGTTTCATTATCTCCCTTTGGATCATTCATCCTCGAATAATAAGTCAAGTAATCCATTAGCATGATTTAACACAGAACATAACCACAGTTTCCTTTAACAAAGACAGAAAATAAGGATATTAAGGAATACGCACACTTCAAGCATGATTATCCAAAGCAGAAAACAAGAATGGATATTTGGAGTTTGTGTCCTCTTCAGCCTCTCATAAAGCTCTTCCACCCCAAATGATACACCTAAGAACCCTTAAACATAACCACGCTTCACCACTATTCTTTCAGATATGAATACAACACTCCACCATTTCAATCTTCTAATTCCCCCATGAGATCAAAACACAACAACGAGAGTCTGAGTATAACTGCATATTCCTTCCATGTTAAAGCCTAACTCAAAGTTAAAGGTGCTAGCATAAGTTATCGTACCCTATACCTTACATTTCTCTAATAAAACTACTCCATGTCATCACTATAGTCAAATATCCTCTGGTCTTAAATCAAATAGTACAAATCACATAAAACCACGATTTGTGTATCTAACAATTACACCATCCACGACTATCTTCTCTATGCCCACTTCATGGATTTCCCAAATTTAATCGTTATCACAAAGGTTTCACCACATCTTCCCTACTTAACTATTTCACTTAATAAGAGTTCATCTTACTCTTCCAAATTTTTCACATCTGGAACATCCACTCCCTTATCTATAGCATTACTACATTTCCAGAGTCACTACCATACTACCAAAGGGAGGGTCACTATGGAACTAGAGTTCAACCATCAAGAATGGGAGAGTTATTTCTCAATCATGCCTCCTAGCAGGCATACTACTTAGAATGACACTCATGAAATGAGACACGGTACAATAGGCATGAAATACTCTATAGCAATCACCTAGATCATAAATAGAGGGTCATTCTGATGTAAGCATAACATAGCATGAGTTCTTTGGGCTGGCACAGTGAAAAACATAAGTCCAGATATCATGGGTTATATTACATGAAGCTGAGACTTATATATATTTTAAAAATCAAAAAAGGACTGGCGCTTCAAACTACTGCCTCTTCTTCTAAGGAGTGAGAATGGTAGGGAGCTTGCATATACAACATCACTTTGTCATAAGACATGAAATAAAATAAATAGGTAGCAAGTAAAACGTATAGTTTCTTAGAGCCAAGCATAAAGTGAAACATGAGTTTATGGGTTCATAAGCGTCATAACATAGAGCTTGAATATTTGGAAGCTTGGATTTCTAAGAACCATTATTTCTTTTAGGTCGGGGGTTGGACCATAGACATACGCGGTGTAGAGAACACAGATCTTAGGCATAGGCATTATAGGATGCATATTGCATTAGTAGAATGCCCTATTAACTGAAATAGGAGGGAATCATTGGAATAGGAGTATATTTACCATGAATTTTCCCTGAAACTCACCATCAGGAGAAAATTAAAAATCAACCTTAGTTCACCATCCTATCCTTGTGGACATACCCTTTCACTATACCTATAAGCACAATACTTTGTACCATAGGGTATCACCCTGTACATGTATTAGGCATACCGAGCACTTAAATTCTTAAAACCCTATCTAATAAGATACTGCCTAGGGTCCAACATATTTGTATAAACCTAATGCTCTTATTTACCAAATACTCGACCCCAATTAATCTCTCTAATGCTAAACTTCTGGTATATATCATAATTTCCCACTCTAATATTTCCTAAATTAACAACCTAACCTCTTCTACACTTTTTATCAAGCCTACCAATTTACTCCAGCAAATCTCGCATTGTTACCTTTATGATAACATTCCTTCCCTCCCCTCAATCAATATCTAAAGTTCAAACTTAGGCTCTAACAAAGATCATGCACCACTAACGAAGTACCCCGCATAATATACTAGTCCACCCCATAAAGAGGTCACCTTAAATTCCTTATTCGACTGCCGGTAATCTATACATCACATAAAGATCTTTCAACTGCTCCTCGAGTTCTTTCAACTCAGTCGGAGCCATTCTATATAAAGGGATAGAAAGGATGAATGTCCTGGAGAATATCGATCCCAAAATCAATTTCCCTATAGGGAGAGACAACAGGATATCATCAGGAAATACTTTAGGAAATGCATTGGCTACAGGGATAGATAACCAAGAAGGACCCTCGGAATAAGAATCTTTATCCCAAACCAGGTAACACAAATACCCCTTGAAAATCAACTTTTGGGCTCTTAGTTAAG
The DNA here is from genome assembly GCF_002878395.1 of Capsicum annuum. NCBI lineage: Eukaryota > Viridiplantae > Streptophyta > Magnoliopsida > Solanales > Solanaceae > Capsicum > Capsicum annuum. The sequence continues at coordinate 88,967,207 of NC_061112.1, read as the reverse complement.
GAATACCTTTCTTAAGCACTAGGGAACTCCCTTCCTAAACAATCACTATTTTATTTGGGAATTTGAAATTGACCCTTTAGGTCCTGCAATCAAGAGACACATAGCACGAATGGAGCTAATTCATCCTGAAGATAATAACAAAATCTAACATATCCAACTCCATCAAATCTACCAATATCTCCATATTGCAGATATATACCAGACAAACACTATAGACACTCCTAGTCATAATAGGGTCACCCACCAAGCTAGACATAGAAAAAGGATCAGGAATACACTTAGGACCAAAACAAAAATGAATAGCCACATAAGGGATTAAGTAAGAAAAAGTAGACCCTAGATCAATCAGGAAATACACATTATGGGAAAAAAATTTAGCGCACCCGAAACGACATTAAGAAAGGCCTCAAAGTCCTGACGATTGACAAGAGCATAAAGATGACTTTGGGCAGTGCCATTACCAGGGGTAGCACCCTTTGGTGCAAAAATAGAAGAAGTAGAAACCGAAATCTTGTTGACCCCAATTCTGACATGTGAAGGAAACTCCCGCTGCATATGACCAAGCTGGCCATACCTATAATACCGGTTCTTCCCCTCATCGTACTAACCATAATGTAATTCACCACAAAATTGACAAGGGGGATAGGGTGGGGTAGACTAAGCTCTACTAGCCTAAAATTAGGCTCTCTGTGCCTCAAAACCATGATTGACCTAAAAGCAATGATCAGCAGAAGACCTAGGGTAAGGAGCACTAATAGTCGCATGGGAACTCCCTCAATTCCTCTACACTTCTTGCTTTTTCTATCCCTCACCTTTGTTTGATTTATCTTCTACTAATAAGATTAGACTGGCATGACAGAAAGGCCAGTTAACAAATGAATAGAATGGTGGAACTCGATATTAGAAGTATCTCTTTGAGACCACTAAGCAAGAGTGTCACCCACTGGAGAAGAATTAGTAGGAACCAGTGGAACTCCACAATGACATTCAGAAGAAGGGACCCTAGATTAGGTCTGTACCCTATAAATAGGATGAGTTCCATCCATATTATCCTCAAGAAGGAGGGATGAGTACCAACGAGCATTAAATCTTCAAAGAAGCATGATCTAAAATGTGATTAACTAGAAGTTAAAGTATTTTCAAAACCTTAGACTCTATAGCATGAAAATAGAACACAAAAAAGGGAAATATTTCTAAATGCCTTATAGCCTCTCCCTTATAAGTGTGGCACGCTACGCAGCTATAAAAAAGACTCTACCTGATATGGCTTTGTAGACATCTAATGAAACTAAACCAAGGCTCTGATACTAACCTTTTCACGACCTGAACCAGGGCCTAGCCATGAAGGGTATCTCAATTCCACCAAGGACTAAAGAACACCCCCATTTCTTGGTCAAACAGGACACAACACACCTAGTAGTGGATGAATTCAAAACATATAACAAGATAGAAAAGTATAAGCTCAAAAGAGTCTGAGAATATCAACAACCAACCCAACCAAAGTAATTTACAAAGACTATGAACATTACCAATTATCAACATAAGTCAGGACACGCCCCCAATGATAGCTAAAATAAATCCAAAAAAAAGAAATAGTCTATGACATACTAAACCAAAAAGTAACGGGCCTTCCAACAAAAGGAGGCTCACCACCTCAAGCTGGCATACGAACAACTCTAGAGTTGTCTATCACTGTGCAGGAAATAGAGAAGTGCCTTTGAATCCTATATCACATGGGGATACAGTATTCAGGGACAGTTAGTGGGGTAAGCACTAGCATGTAACACAGAGAGGGAATAAAATAATATCAAGTAAAAATCAATTTCAAAACTATACACACATCATTATATACATACTTAAATTATATGTCGGGATAGGAAAAAAGGTTTAGCATGATATTAAAACATTATCCTGGACTATGTAGCTTAACTATCATAAACAGGCACTCACTGGCTATATGGGTTCAGCTTTCCCTACTAGAAGGTCCCCAGTACAAGTTAGTCACATGAACCGAAGGTATTAAAGAAAACCATAGAATGCCCCAACCCCACATCAATCCTAAATAAAAATATATCAATAGGGTGAATCTTGTACATAGTCATCAAGACCAACCCTCACGTCAGCAAATGTGATTTTCCATTATCAGTCTTTCAGGACTCACACCTTCACAACTTAGCTACATAAACCCAATTAAAACAAGTTTTACATAACCCATTCATCAATCAAGGAATTATATACTAAGGCACACCACATGCATCATCATACCATTTAGCTTGCAAGATCATAATTATATCATCACAATTCCATTAACTTGGGACAATCCCTCGACCCCCTTTGTTCATTAAATCATACTGGAGGAATGCCTCGACCTCTTTTAGTTTATCAAATCAAATTGGGGGAATGCCTCGATTCCATTGGTTCATTAAATTAAAACATGGCCAACAAGGCCTTCAAAATCAATATTCATTATTTAGCCATTTATACAATGCAGTATTATAGGTAAGTAAGTCAAACCAAGTAATAATTCCATAATTCAAAGCCATTTACACAAGTGGGTTGAGGGAACACAATTATTTAAAACCAATTTTCAAGTTCAAAACATCAATTTGGGTGAATACCTCAACCCCCATTCCAATTACCACACCCATGCACCCCATTAGATCAAAACCATTCAATTGAAAACATGAATAGCTCATGAAAACCATGGGAAAACAATTTAAGGATCAACCATTCCAAAACCCTCAACCTATATCAAAACCCACATTCAAATCTATACAATTAAACTATTTAAACATTCTTTTCACAAATAATATTTGGGGAAAAGTAACATTCCTGATATATCAATATTTACAGAGAGAAATCAACCCTTTGGGAGTTCAAATGCTAGTTTCATAAAACCCTAGCTTATTCTTTTCTTAGTGATTTGAGAGAGTTTAGAGGAGTGTTTATGACTAATAAGTGTTGAAAATAATACCCTAAATGTTTTTATGGTCGTGGGGTCTAAGTAGGGAAAAGGGAAATGACCAAAATACCCTTAATAATATACAAAAAATTAACCACCCAGTCTCTATGGGTCATATGACAAGTCTTAACGACTGGCTATATGTTGTCCCTTAGACTTGTATTTTGGAAAGTATCATGAGGTATGCATACTATTTTGACTATGAGTCATACCCTATAACTCATACTCAAATCTTACGACTCATATGATCAAATCATTGCCAAGGCAAAAATGTTTGGGCACCTTGAATGGTTAGGCTACTAGAATTACTATACGGCACGTAATGGTTCTTGATGATTCATTGGGTGCCAATCGTGTCCAAAATAGAGACTTATCCAAACACACTAACCTTGGGATCATCTTACGACTCATAGGTCATAATAACCCAATTTATACTACCTCAAAGATAGACATACTATCCTAATATTTAGATACATATTCTTTCTCTTATGTGAGACATCTGTAATAAAGTATTTTAAAGAGACAAATTACAAATCTTACCTTAGGCTGGAAAGCATGATTCATGAAGATAGAGGTATACCCTTGAATCAACACACTTTGAAGCACTAATGGACTCTATTAGAGTCCTTGTGTGATTTTCTAACTTTTGATGACTCATTTAGAAAAGAACAGACCATTAGAAAGCTAAGCCTTTGCCTTTGTATCTCCTCGACAATGATACATAGCTAACAAAAGTAGAGAAAGTGAGGAAATTGGATAAATTTCATATGGACAACACAATTGCACGATTTAGAGTATAAAGAATGATAAAAATTTCTAAATACCTCATAGCCTCTCCCCTATAAGAATGGCACACTAAAAACCCATAAAAGGGACTCTACTCAACACGGCTTAGTTGATACCCAACTACCCTGAACTATGCTCTGATACCAAGCTTGTCATGTCCCAAACTCGATGGGCCTGAGATAATCCACTTAGCCTTACCTCAAGAGAACCATAAGAGTAAATAGCAAAATCCAACCAAAATAATAAAAGATATAGATAAGTCAAATAAAAATTTGAGAGCCAAAACAAAACAACCATAATACCCCAGTATTGTGCACAAAAGCCTCTAAACCAACAATACCAACCAAGTTGGTACATGCCCCTGACTATGACAAAAAGAATCCATAAGTATGAGAAATATAAAGGAAACTAAGGAAAAGACTAGCTTTTTCCAAGTATGGAGGCTCAGCACTTCACAGTTGATCAATAGGAGTACCAAACCACCTAACGATGTACAAGATAAATAGAAAAATCCTCCAAACCTACATCTAAAAATAATGTAGCATCCGAGGATGTTCAATGGGATGAGCACTGGAATGCAACCCAAGGTACGGGATAAAATAATGCATTCACCAAAAATCCAGTCATAAACCATATGCACAATATTTATACATACATATAGGATGTCGGGATAGGGACAAAAGTCATGAAATATTATAGTTTAAAACATTAGCCTAAACTATGTAGCTTGAACTAACATTCTAGGCACCCACGGGCTATATAGGCCTGGCTCCCTCTACTAGAAGAGCCTTAGTCCATATTAGTCGTAGGTATTGAGAAATGACTAAAGACACCAAGGCAATAGTCATCCCAAAATATAATGTATGCATTAGAAACATGGTCATATAGACCCCCAACATCGGCAAATATGTTGTCCAATATCGTTCCTCCCAGGACTACACCTTCTCGGATAGCTACACAATTCCCTTTAAGCCTAAAGTAAATCAATTTGCACATAAATCAACCATTAACCATGGAGTCTTATAGTAAAGTATTTTTTAACTTGGTATCGACATACCAATATGCTTGCAAGCTATTTCATTTATGCAAAACTAATTCATATAAAAATATTTACTCCAATTATTGGTTTTAAAATCCAAACCATTGCCACCAAGGGCATCCAAAACCTTTTTATCCATTTACCCTTAAATGCAATGCAACGAATTCAAAAGATAAGTTTAACTCTATAGAATCCATGTTCAAAGACCAAATTTTGAAATGGATGGGGTATATATCATCATCATTACAAAATCCATAATCAATGTGAAACCAAGTACCAAATTCCACCATATTCATAAGACACAATTTTCATTCACAATTCACCATTTAAACCATGAAGAAAAAACATTAACAAGCGTAAGACCAAGCAACTATAAAACAATCAAAAATTGAGAAACCCATAGTTTAATCAAGCATTCAAAACACCAAAATACCATTTGAATAATGCAATAATATTATAGTTAAAATAGGAAGTGTACAACATGCCTTTTTGATAGATGAAATTTAAGAAAAACATAAATCCTTAACTTTGAAGCTTGAACCCTAACTTGAAAGTGATATGAATACTTGAACTCATTTCTCATACCCTTGATGATGAAATTAGCAAGAAAACATTGAGAAGAACTTGAATTTGAGGCCTTGGGAGCTTGAATTTTAGTAAAGAACCCTTACTTGGTGTTATTGAGAATTTAAGAGGAGAGGAATTGTGTATTTTTGTTATTGGATGAGGGAAATCATGTTAGTATTAGTTATTGGATGATTTAGGACATAAATGACTAGTTTACCCTTAGAAACCTGATGAGAAACATATGATGTATTCCACGCCCTTAATGAAGAGCATATAAGATGACATACACTTTTATCACAGAGCACAGAGGATGTGCCACATCTTTATTATGCACCCTTACTGGTTCGCTCACGATATTTCTCATAACTTTTTGCTTGTGTATCGAATTAAGGTAAAATCGAATGTGTGGAAAGAGGAATCAATTATATTTTATTTGGTGGGTACTGAGGTCCAAAATTCCATATATTCCCAAAGTTATACATATTCAAAGTTGGCCCTTATAGAATCAAATACCAAAATTCAGCCAATAACAAAAGTGCTTAACTCAACTTTCCTGTTAATGTTTCCTATGAACATTCTTCACCTTGAAATCACTTTACACACTAGGTAAATTATAATGATAGTTGTATTTATAAGGAAATCATGGGTTTTGGGTTTACGTACATAGGAATAACGGTTTAAATTCTAGCCCAAATATGTGGGGTGTTACAAACACATACTAGAAATACATAGATGATAGAAAGTAATGTTATACACGATGTACTTTGTCTGCCAAATTTTAAAATATGATCTTTTATCAATATCTACACTGACTAAGAAATTAAATTATCATGTATTATTTTTTCTTGTCTTCTCCCTTCTTCGGGATCTCTTTACTGAGGTGGTGAAGAAATTCATAAATAAGAAAAAGTATTATAAATACTGAGGGCACAACACTAACCTCAGCTACAGGGAATAAAGTTATTGATGGCAACAAACTATGATGGTTTTGATGTATGGTATAAAAGGCTAGGGTATGTACCCATGAGTGTGATTAAGAAGATCAGCATGATCAGGAGTAATAAGAATCTTGTTTTACACATTGTGAAATATGTTCATTAGCAAAACAAATTTGACTTCTTTTTTCAACTAGCAATAAAAATAGTATTAAGTGATTTGATTTGATTTATTTGAATGTATGGGGTTCATATAAAGCTACTGTATATAATAACATAAAGTACTTTCTTCCTCTTGTGGATGACCATTCAAGATGGACATGAGTTTTTTTACTGCATCTTAATTCTGGTGTCTCTACATTACTCTATCAATTTATCATGATGATTAGAACTCAATTTGGTTCATAGGTTAAAGCTTTCATATTAGAAAATGGGGGTGAATTCTGTAATTCATAGTGTAGTGAGTTGTTTAAGAATCATGAAATGTACACCATAGTTTTTGTCCCCTCACACCTCAGCAAAATAGTGAAGTGGATAGAAAATGTAGGCTTATTCTTGTAATAGCTAAAGCAATCAGATTTCAGGGTTACCTACAAATAAGATTCTAGGGAGAATACATATTAATAGTTCTACACATTCCTAATAGAGTTCCTCCATCAGTGTTGCGTGATGTCTCTCCCTTTAAAGTAATATTTAGAAATCCATATGATATTTTATATGTGAGAGTCATAAGATGTTTGTGTCATGCTACAATGCTTTATAAGACTAATAAATTTAGTGCAAGAACCAATAAATCAATTTTGGTAGGATATGAAACTACATAGAAGGGGTACAAACTATATGACCTTGAAGTTATTACTGAAACTATTTCCCCTTTCAAGTTCAACCTCCTCCAAGTGTTTTGCAGGATAGTGGAATTATTCATCCTAATGATAATATATTTTAAATTCTAATTTCAGTGGACTCAGATTTAGGAATTGATTTTGATACTCCAATTACATAAAACAAGGGAGTACCATAATCTATCTTGCATGATAATAGCAGTTCATTTTAAGGTGATGCACCAGGTAGTGTAGTAGTTGAGACATTACATGTCATCCCAGTAACTAATGGTGACACTGAGACTACTCAACATATGCAAAGAATATCCACTAGGGCAGTAAAGATCTACTATGGTGGAAGGGATTTATCATCTCAAATAAGAATAAACAATTTAGTTTCCTATACTATAATGTTGATGGTCTTGATTACAGCAGTCTTTCACAATCATATAAATGTTATATTTCCTATACTTCAAAAAAATTGAACCAAGTAAATACCATCAGGCCATGTATAATAATAGATGGATTCAAGCAATGAAAGAAGAGATCACTATATTAAAGGATACTAAGACATGGAAACCTATTGAATCACCCATTAGAAATAGAACCATTGGATGTATATGGGTGTACAAAAATAAAGTACAAGGTTGATGAGTAGGTTAAAAAGTTCAAGGAAAGGTTAGTAGCAAAAGCCTATAAACAGAAAAAGGAATTATATTATCTAGAACTTTTTTCTACTATTATAAAAATAGTGACAATAAGGATAGTGTTAACTATTATTGCTACAAGGGTTGGAATTTTTAAAAAATGGATGTATATAATACATTTTTGCAAGGATATTTGGTAGAAGAAGTGTATATACAGTTGCCTCAGGGTTTTCAACAAGATCCTGTAGGAAATACTAAAGTGTGCAAGATGCTTAAGTCACTTTATGTAATACCCCAATTTTGGACTCTAAAATTTTTTGTTGAAGATTTGATCATTGTCCAAGTAAAAACTCAGTTGATGAGTCATACCCATTCGTCATGAGTTGGAGGGTTCCTGTGTTGTCTGACCGGTGAGGTTGCCATAAGATTTTGTCTTGATCACGACTTGGCACCCATGAGTTGTAGGGTGAGTCCATAAGTCGTAGGGTGTGATGCATAACCATAATAGTAAGGGGTACAGGTTTGGGATCTCATGCTACGAGTCTTGGTGACGACTCGTGACCAGTGACCACGAGTCATTACCTGACCCATAGCAACTGGCAACATTTTCCTACAAATTTTCATTAAGGGCTTTTTGGTTTTTCCCATCCTTAGGTCATTAACCATGACTTAAACACACTTATAGGGTTTCATTATCATCCAAAACCAAATCAAAACACACTTTTCTCCTCTTAAACTCTCTCAAAGCAAAAAGAAGCTAGGTTTTCTAAGGATTGAGAACCTGGGGTTCAAATTATGGTTTCTTCTCTAAATTCTTGTTATTTTCAGGCATGTATCTCTTCCCTAACATGGTTTTCACAAAGTTATGTGTTTAATTATTATTTATGTGGTTTTAAATTATTGGGTTTTGAATGATAGATTAAGGGTTTTGTATGATTACTACTTGGTTAGTTTTCCCATGGTTTTGGAATTATTATTCATACTTTATCTTATTTTCTTTGAACTAAAATTGTGCATGGATATGGTAGATGGGAAGGGGGTCATGGATTCCCCAAAAATTATAGTTTTTAGTTTGGAATTGGTATTAACCTCAACCTACTTGCATAATTGGTTTTGAAATATGGACAATTACATGGTCTTGCTTACTTCACTAAACTATTACATTGCATTAATGGCTAAACGGATAAAAAAATTTAAGGGACTTGGTGGCCACGGATTGGTTTCTAATTTGGAACTTTGGAGACTATTTGGCTAATTATTTTGGAATGGCATAATAGAATTGACTTACAAGTTCACTTGGTATGACGATACCATTTGGTAAATGCCTTAATGGATCATTCCTTGGTTAATGGATAGGAATGTGTAAAATGTTTTAATTTGAGCTTAAAGGGGTTTGTATGGCTCACAATGGAAGGTGAAGGTCTCGAGAGGACCAATAATAGAAACTGCGGTTGCTGGTGTGAGGGTCTTGGTGACCATTTTCATAGTTTACACTTTATACATATATATATTAGAATGGCTGGGGTCATGGACTCCCTAGCCCTTCCTCGAATTTTGCTAGTTCAAGCGGCTAATATGCATTGGGACCCTTTTAGCAGGGAGAGCTGAACCCTTGTAGCCTGTGAGTGCTCTTAGGATAGTTAGAGCTACACAGTCTAGGTTAATGATTTTAAAAATTCATGTTTAAATATGTTTGTCAACCCTGGCATCTTATATGTATGTATATATGAATTGTTGATATAGTTTTTGAATGGTTTTGAACTGATTTGATTATGGCATTATTTTAACCCTTTCCTGATTTATATGCTAGCACTCACCCTATTAACTATAACCGGATGGTACATCATTTCATGATGTAGGTTCCTAAGGATTCTTCAATTAACTAGCGTAGAGTTAGGTGATTCGGGTTCATCAGTTGGTCTATATTGAAGTGGTGAGCCTTCATCTTTTGAAAGGATGGATATTTTATTGCTTTCATTATGATCCCATCAATTTATTTTCATACTTTTGGATTCCCTTTTGGCTATAGTCGGAGGCATGTCTCGACCTAGTATGATATTCAATTTTGTTAAAGGCTTTATGGACAAACTGTGGGTTGGTCATTGTTTTGAACTCTTAGTTCCATTTGAGTCATATTAGTTGTCTTATCTTTATACTCTAGTTATCTTCCACTATTTATGTATATTATGCTCAGGTGACTAGGAAAAGGGGTGGTCACCGACCCTCGGTGGGCTTGAGATCCCTATTGTGACTAGGCCTAGGGTTGGGTTGTGACACTTTATGTCCTTAAGCAAGCTTAAAGGCAATGGAATGTTAAGTTGACTAGTGCTTTAGTTGTGATAGGCTTTGAGAAAAGGCATCTTGACTACTCTCTTTTGATAAAAAGATATTATGGTAGCATTGTGGTAATACTTATATTATGGATGATTTTCCAATGAAAGGGAGTAGAAAATAGCTGATAGAGAAAGCTAAGCAGGTATTGAAAAACAACTTAAAAATTAAAGATTTGGGGGGACATTAGATTCTTCGTAGGCATTGAATTTACTAGAAGTTTTGAAGGTATTTTAATGCATCAGAGAAAATATGCATTGGAGCTAATTTTAGTTCTAGGCTTAGCAAGCTCCAAGCCTATTGATACACCAGTAAAGCAAATAAAAAGCTTACTACAACTGAGTTCGACAAGTTTGTTGAGGATACATCTGATACATTCTTGATGGATGCTAGTGAGTATCAAAGATTGATTGGGATATAGCTGTACTTAACACTTACAAGGCAGATATATCTAATCTTTTTGGAGTCTGAGTTAGTTCATGCTAGCCTTTAAAGTATCTCCTATGAATACAACTATAAGGGAGAAAAAATATATAAAACACTCACCAGATCAAGGAGTTCTTTAACAGCTAATCTTATTAGTTCTTAACAAACATGATGTGATGCAGATTGGGGGTTATGTATTATCACAAGAAAGTCTATCACAGGTTATATGGTTAAGCATGTTGATTCTTTGTTGTCCTAAAAAATCAAAGAAATTATCAATAGTATCAAGCAGTTCAGTTGAGGTAGAATATAAGAGTCTTGCCTCTACTGTTGCAGAGATTACTTGGCTTGTTGAACTACTCAGCACACTAGGAATTTCTTTAAATTTACATGTTCTTATACATTGTGATGGAAAAGCCCCGATTCAGATAGATGCTAATCTAGTGTTCTATGAAAAGACTAAGTACATTGACATTGATTGTCATTTTACCAGGGAGAAGGATCTCAACGGTATGAGGCACATACAGTATTATGTTCCACTGAACAACTTGATGATATTCTAACTAAAGGATTGAGCAAGGCTCAACATGGCTACCTTGTATCCAAGCTAGGGCTGAAGAACATCTTCATACCTCCTTACTTGAAGGGGGATATTGGAGAATAATAAGGAGATAGAAAATAATTGAGCTAACATGGAAGCCTTCTATCATCAAACTATCATGGGGTTAGTTAGTTGTTAGGAGATATTTTGTTGGAGTTAGTTAGTTGTTAGAAAATTCTAGAGAGTCAGTTTCAATTGCGTATATAGGTTGGAGTTTGGCAGAAGGGTAAAAAATACCATTGTACATTTTCTTACATAGTTTTTCCTCTTTACTCTATAATTTCTCTTCTGTGCATATGAAATAAAGATAACTGGTTCTATCCATTTTATCCTTATTATGGTGTTTATGATGAAATTAATAGATTTATACTAATTTAACATGTTTGCCATTTTAAAAAAAATGTAGTCTACGATTTTAGCATATTTATGGAACTATATTAATTCTTTGATACAACCTCATTGTGTAAAAGAATACATTGAATACAGGTGTGTGACAACACTAGATTTTCTACGAATGATAATTTCTTGAAGTATAACTAGGTTTGGTTTAGCAACTAAACTATAATGTTTTCTCCAATCTAACAAAATTATGATCGTTATTTCACTAGCGGGGTTTGTCAAAACATATTATGTACTTTAGTGGCTTAAGTACATAATAAAAGTCATCATAAATTTGCCAAATTCACAAGATTTACAATATGGCTTGAATAAAGCATGTTCCACTAACATATAGGACAAATTTAAGATACCCAACAAGTCCTAGTTCTCAACCTTCATTACAAAGAGCATGCCAAAATAGAACAAAAGAAACCATTAGTACATATACATATTATATCCTACTATATGGAGTAGGGTTTAGGGATCTTTTAAACCTGTAACACATTTTACCCACGACCATTTTCCTTAATCAACTTGAATTGACAAGTCTGACCACAGGCTATTTTGTTATGAGTTCAGAATTCATCCCATCCTTCTTTCATAAAAACCTTGTAAAGAGTATGCACTATATCCATTAATTTTCACTCGTTGCCTTTTCCATTTACTAGTCTGATTTTTTTTTTGCTAGTCATTCCCTGTTATACCCCATACTTTTCTTAACTTATTTCAGCTCCTAGTTACATGTATAAGAGGCTTAAAGCCTAAAAATTTAACAAAGTGGTGGGGACTTAGTTATTTTTAAGACCTCTTAACTTTTAGGATTTTTAAATGAGTCTTTCTAACCCTGAGGCATTGGTTTTTGAGTTAAATCATGTTCAGGGGTGTAAGGAGCATATCTTAGGGAAGTTTTGGATTTTTTTAGATGAGGATTGGGCCGTGTTTGGATTTCAATTCCAGAACCTCACCGCGATAGTGATGTGTCACGGTGGGTATAGCGATAGGGGCCTTGGTGCATCGCAGTGCCCTCTTAATTAATGTTCCAGTTACGAATTTAAATTCCTAAGAGGCAATAAAGTATTTTCCCCTCAATCCAATTTTAAAAACCCAAATTAACACGTCGGTTAGGGCATGATATGCCTATTTTTCCCCAGTTCTCCTCTAAAACAAATCCCTAATCATCCCCAAGATAATCAAATTCTATTTCTTTCTCTCCAAGGAAACCAAGAAATCAAGTTCCCCAAATCCCAGAACCTCCAAGGAAGCTTAAGGAATTATGTTTCTCTCTCAAGATTTATGATTTAAGGTATGTGTGATGCTTAACCATGGTTTTCTTTCACCATGGAGTCCAAGAATCTCTTTTTAAATGATAAATTATGAGTTTTCCCATGTTTTAAATGAATTATCTCCATGAATTACATGTTATTTTTATTTGAAGTTAAGATAAGAATTGTTTTCAAGTGGAATGGATTATAGTATGTTTTGGATATTAAAGTACCCATGTCATGTTTATGCGATTCAGGATAAACCCACAATTTATGGTTTTTATCATGTAATCATGCAATCTCATCATGTTTAAAAGCATCGCCATGTTAAATTCTTAATCTCCATGTGTTTGATGAAATGCAAAAGAGAATAATTTTGAAGAATGATTCCCCATTATGGTTTTTTGAAGCTTTTACATGCCTTTATTTCTACTTCCATTCAATGTTAGAGGGTTATTAATACCCGATATACATAATTTTAGTATCTTTAAAATGAATTCAGATATACATGAACATTATCGTTGAGTAAGTTAATATGATCAGTTGTTTATTCAGTTAATCTTAGTTCAATCCAACAATTAGTGTCTTTCGATTGGGATTAAAACTTAGCACCAAGTAAACGTAGGGATGGCATCTCCCCCATCAGTTAGGCATGAGACTTTAGTAGCATTCACTAATTTCCAGACCTATGGTGCCACCGTAAACTTTGAGGGGTCCCCCATCAGTTAGGCATGACACCTAAGTCCTTCGGGACATCGGATTAGTGGATACACATAGCCAGTATTGGTACTCATGGCACGGTACTAACACCCTTCTAACTTGGGTTATAGGTTTGACCCCAATAATAGATATGGGGTATGTCGATTATAGCTAGCTCCCACAGTCTCAGTTCAATATTCAGTACAGAATTCAGTTCAGATTTACTTGACCATAGCGTATAGATTACTAGTTATTCAGTTATCAAATTTTAGTATTTCAATTTGTAGATTGTTTCAAAAATGTATATATTCTTGGTCTTGTATTCTCAGTATTTTAGTTTTCATGCATACTTCTTAGTTATCTCATGCTACTCAGTCAGTCAATATTGCATGCACGGTTAACCCCTGTATTTTAGCCTAACCTTATCTCATATACCAGTATATTTAAAGTACTAACCACATACTTTCTTCGTTCTATAATTTCTTATATCATAGGTTTGGACGCATAGTTTCATGAACGCACTTAGATAGTTCAGCATTACAGCAGCAGAAGCAGTGGTGAGTCCTCACTTTTCAAGGACAAGTTTATATTTATTTAGTTATTTTAGTATTCTTCTATTTTAATCAATTGGAGTTAGTTGAGGGTTTGTCCCATCAACTCTAGAGTCAGTCACTTAGAGGCATTTCAGATATTCAGACAGATAGTCAGTTTATCAGTTATTGATTGGTCTTTTTAGTATGTCTTCAAATGTTCAGATTTATGATTTAATTGTATTTTAGTATTTAAAACCATATGGAATTAACAGTTGTTTTTCTGCATATATTTTTTATTATCAGTTTACTCAGTGCTCACACTAGGTACCATTTCATGGGTTAGCTTGTGGTTTCTTGTGATCGTAAGCACCGTTATCGTGACTAGGAGGTAGCCTCATATTGTGACAAAACTTGGTATCAGAGACTAAGGTTTTACAGTTTCCTAGGGTATCTAAAAAGCTACATTAAGTAGAGTCTTGTGCATGGGTGTGAAGCACGCCACACTTATGGACATAAAGCTACAAGATATTTTAGGAAAAGTTTTCATTCTATCAGTATTCATGTCATACGAATAAGAATGAGATCAATTTAAACTCTCTTTCTATTCCATCCATTATTCCATTAAAGAAAATTCCTCCTAGAAAGAATAATGGAAGAAGGAACAGAAATTAGCTCGTACCTCTGTCTGTTCAAGAAGACCCCCTGAATGAGCACGTCTCTCATACCAAATTTAGAAATAAATTCACTACTTTAGCTCACTCAGTAGTAGCTCAAAATTATTAGTAGGCTACTGCCCTAGCCAATCTAGTTACTAACACTGTTGCAGCTAGGATTTGAGACTTTACCGAATGAACCCTCCTTTGTTTTTAGGATCCAAGTCTAAGGAGGATCCATAGGGATTTCTTGATATGGCTCAAAAACTCATAGATATCATGGGTGTTCGCTCAAGTGATAGTGCTGATTTTACTGCTCACTAGTTGTAAGATGTAGCTCATATGTGGTATAAGTTGTGGAAGAAGGATAAGGATGTTATGCCAGGGGATATAGGGTGGGAGGAGTTTGCAATAGCCTTTTTCGATAGGTTCTTTCCTTTAGAGTTAAGGAAAGATAAGGTTCTAGAGTTTATTAATTTAAAGCAAGGTAATATGAGTGAGAAGGAATACTCGCTTAAGTTTACTCAATTGGCGAGGTATGCTCCTTCGATGGCGGTTGATAATAAAATAAAGAATAAGTAAGTTTACTCTGTCGCAGGTGTGGCAGGAATAATCAGGGTATATGTAGAGCTGGTAATGATATGTATTTTGAATATGCAAATCCAGGACATAAGATGAGGGAGTCTTCTGTAAGTATGTGGAATGGTAGGAATGATCGCCAGCAGGGTCAAACTAACTGTTCAGCAGCACTAACAGGTTATTCGACTCAGCAAGGCGCTACTTCTAATGCCACCAGTAGATAGCACTAGAATAGGCTGTATGCACTTTAGTTCTGATAGGACAAGGACAGTTCTCCTGATATGGTTACTAGTATGTGCAGTTCCTTTATCTTTATATTTATCCTTTGCTAGACCCTAGAGTTTTGCTCTTTTTTGTAACCCCTTATACAGAAGTCTATTTTGGTATTAGTCTCAAATCTTTAGAAGAATCATTCTCAGTGTCTCTTCTAGTAGGTGTCTCCATTGTAGCCAGGCAAGTATATAGGAACTGTCCATTCACAGTATCCCACAAGTTCACATCATCGGCATGGATCAGCTCGCTCATGTTATGACTCAGTTGATTGCAGAAATAGAGTTTTTAAGTTTTAGTATCCCAATGAACCAATTATAGGTACTGACACCCTTCCAACTGGATTTATAGGTTGGACCCCAACAATAGATTTAGGCCATGTCGGTTATAGCTATCTCCCACAGTCTCAATTTAGCATTCAGTATAGAATTCAGTTCATTTTTGCATGACCATAGCAAACAGATTACCAGTTATTCAGTTATCAGAATTCAGTATTTCAATTTATAAATTATTTTAGAAATGTATACATGCTTGGTCTTTCATTCTATGTATTTCAGTTTTTATGCATGCTTATTCAGTTATCTCATGCTACTCAGTCAGTTATTACTTCATGCATTGTTAACCCTTGTATTTTAGCCAAACCTTATCTCATATACTATTATATTCAAAGTACTAACCGCATACATTCTTCATGCTATTATGTCTTATATCATAGGTTCAGATGCACAATTTCCTAACCACACTTAGATAGTTCAGCATTACAACAACAACAATAGTGGTGAGTCATCATCTTTCGAGGAAAAGTTTATTTTTATTCAGTTATTTTACTATTCCTTTATTTTAATCAGTTGGAGTAAGTTGGGGGGTTTTACCATCATTTCTACTGCCATTCAGTCAGTTAGAGGCTTTTCAGACATTCAAAAAGTTAGTCAGTTTATCAGTCTTTTCAGTATGACTTTTGACGTTTAGAATTATGATTTAATCATATTTCAGTATTTAAAACCTTATGACATTATCAGTTTTTTTTGTATATGTTGTTTATTGATAACGCTCAATCTACACCTCTTTAATGAGAATGTAAGCGATCGTTGTCAATATAAAACCCAACTAGGTTGGGGTCGAACCCCACATGGAATATAGTGTGAACTTAAGTGGTTTGTAATTTAATCAACTAATAGCTAGATGTTTCCTGAAATGGGGGTTTTTAGTTTATTAAGTAATTGTTGGTCACTTTAGTTACAATATTCATAATCAAGAGTTTATGGAAAAACCAGAATTATGTTCACTAGGGGTTTTGGTACATGACAGATGCTAATGGTGGTTCAAGATTCTCACAGTAGGTAGGACAACAAGTTATCTTTATCAAAGTTATGCCTAAATGTCTCTCGACCTACTTAAGCATTTAATTACCTAATTCTCTCGGACTTAGGAAATTTATATTCATGACCAGATTTTACCTCAGGTTAATCAACCTTGTTACAGCGTCAATTATTAAATGGAAGTTTTTAGTGCTTCCAAGTCCCTGTTAATAATTCACTTCCCACTATATTTGATTTCTTTCACAAGCAAATCAAAGAATATGTTATCTATTGTTTGCAACCAATAGACGATAATTAAAACCTCAGAATTATCAAGGAGTCCTATCACCTTTTGATTATTGAACACTCAGCACCTTATCAAGACTTAACCCTAGATCCCATAATTCAGGTTAAAGGAATTTAGCCTCTCATGATGTAATAATCGAAACACTAGTTATATCCATGATTTGAAAGATAAACTTACCACAAGATGAATAGAAACTAGAGATTCTCAAATTAGATCACAATAGTAATCCCAAAATAATGATGATAATCTCTTCAAAGTAATTGCTTGTTCAAGTCAAGAAACTAAAGACAAAAAATATCAAAATACGTGTCTCCAAAAAATGTTTGGAACTCTCAAGAAAACCCTCAACAAGACTTTAAATAGTTCAGCCTAAATAAGGAAACAAAATCACAGAGTTTAATAATCCCTTGAATTAGGTGACGACATTCGTGACAACCTATCAGGAGGCTGGCGACTTATCACAAATGTCGTCAGCTCCTCTTTTCTTTTAATACTTGCTGCTTTTCGTTGATGACAAACTGTGATGTCCTATCAACTCCTTGATGACTTATCACGAATGTCATCAAGTCTCTACCTTATCTCTCATGTTCTGCCTTAGGCTAATGGCAATTTTGATGACCTATCAGCTCCTTGATGGCTTATCACAAAATATCATCACAACTCTCAACTCAGGTGCATTCTTAGTCTAAGCCTGACGATGAAGCTGATAACTTATCACAGGGCTGATGACTTATCAGAAATGTTGTTAGCCACAGTTCTCTTCGAATTACTTCAAATTTCAACTCATTTGCTTCCATCCTTGTTGGTTCTCTTGCATCATAGCTTCTACTGCAAAATCAACATAAAACAATAAAAAATGACAAAAGTTGCTTAAGACTTTGCAATTATTCTTAGTTAAAAGCCACAAATGTGTTAGCACTGGCTCACACATCAACACCCTCAACTTAAAATAATTGTTTGTCCTCAAGCAACTTAACACAACTAAGAGAATACAAAGTACATTTGGCAGTAAATCATCCATATCATCTCAAAACACTTTCACCCTCTCCAAGGTCATTCAATTCAAGAACAATGAAGAACACTAATGCAGCACACAGAAATCAATATACGGCATTAATTCAGTTATATTAACCATGCATATACCAGTATTACACTCTCCAAACAAGTTAGCAACTAGAAACATATCTGGTGTGCCCTCAAAGCAAAGAAATACCCATCATCTCATATTAGTAATCCTATACGTAACCATGGGGACAATCAAAACACTCACTCTCAGAATGATGTTCCAACCAATATATGCCAAGTACCATAGGCTTGCCCTTATTTTCATTACCCAGATCTTCAGATAGGTCAGCTAGGATCACCGTAGGTCTTCTCTTAGGCTTATGATGTAGGTTAGGGGTTGGTATGATACTTGATGGTATTTAAAGTGACTAAGCCTCCTTGATACTACACTAGCTTTTTGAGGTTTCACACATTAGCCTTTTCCACTCTCCTCTTTTATTGATCACACTTATTTAGGTTGGGTGCGGTCTTTTCCACAATCACTTACTCTTTTTCATAATTTTTCTTTTTCTTACTCTTTTCTTCCACACCTAGCTTTTTTTTATTCTTTTCTTTTATGCTACCTTTCTTCATACTCATTCTGTATCATGCACCCCTATGATAGCCACCCTCAACTTAGGACATTTGCCTAAGTCAAGGTGTATAGTGTCCAAGGAGAACCAGGGCCAAAACAGGTTCATTGTGCTCTAGATGGGAAGGTCACAGGTGTCATAAAAAGAAATAGGTTAATCAGGATCAAAACAGGGATCAATGGATATTATGCACATAGGGAAGGTCATTTAGGCTAAAGTAAGCTCATATTAAAATGGCCTATGATCCTTTCCTTACCCCTATCCTTCAACCTAGGTAAGACTAACCGGGAAAGTTCTGGCTTTAGCATACAGAGGGAACTAAGTAACATCTCACACACACTTGGTACATAGGTATACCGCAATCTACTACTTATTCAGTTCATACAACTGTTTAGCAATGATTATTGTGTTACTATAACTAATGTCATACAAAGATGCACAGTGGTCATACTTACATACAAATCACATAGTTAAAGAAGTAAACCACTTGAAGAGGTGTACAAAAATCACAAAACAATCCAACTGCCTCAAGTACAAGTATTTCTCCTAATCGGCTATAAAATTTACAACAACAATTTACCCTACACCCTCAACTTAAAATCAAAGAAAATCTAAACTTAGGATTAGAGTATATCTGGAATAGATTAATCCCGGGGGTCATGGGTTACCTCCCATGCAGTGCCTGGTTTAACGTTGCGGTACGACTCAGGTATCTTGATTACTTCAGACTTCATACAGACAACCTTCTGATACCTCTTTACCATCTTCATAGAATACGTCCACGATTGATAAAACACTCATCTCTTTTTGTTGTGTCATAGATGAGTGTATTTTGAATCGTGCTTCTTTATCATTTAGTCTGAACTTCAGCTTATTCAGCTCCATATCTATGATCACTCTCCCAGTTACAAGGAATGGTCTTC
Source organism: Capsicum annuum (assembly GCF_002878395.1). NCBI lineage: Eukaryota > Viridiplantae > Streptophyta > Magnoliopsida > Solanales > Solanaceae > Capsicum > Capsicum annuum. The sequence continues at coordinate 88,947,553 of NC_061112.1, read as the reverse complement.
CCAAGATGATGGGCACTTTAAAATCGACCTCATAGTCTAGGACTACAAAATCAACAGGCAGAATAAAGTCGGCCACCTTTACCAATACATCATGTAATATGCCCACTGGCCACTTTACAGACCTATCTTCCAACACCAATAGCATGTTCATTGGTTTAGGATCCCCCAAACCCAATTTTTTGTACACCGCAAGTGGCATTAGGTTTATACTGTCTCCCAAATCGCATAGCATTTTTGTGAAATTCAGGGACCCAATAGTGCACAAGATGGTAAACACTCCCGGGTCTGCCTTTTTCTACACTAAAGACCTTATAGAGATAGAGACATAATGAAGAAGATTGTCCTATGGCTCATGGCTAACCTTCCGTTTCTTAGTGACAAGGTCTTTCATAAACTTTGCATATCCTGGCATTTTCTTAAGTGCCTCAACCAAAGGCACATTTATAGTCAATTGCTTAAGCATTACCATAAATTTGCTGAATTTTAGATCATCAGTTTTTTTCTTCAACCGCTGAGGAAAAGGAGGTGGTGGTCTTGGGATAGTTTTCAACACTACCTCCTTTTTCTTTTCTTTCTCTTTTTTGGTGCATCATCATAATTATCCAGCTTCTTAGAATCCATTGGACCTTCTTCTTCTAGTTCATCATTAACTACCTTATCAACTACATGTTTGCCCACAGAAGGGCCAGGTAATATCTTGCCACTTCTAGTGGTAATCGCCATACATGATCCATTATTTCGTAGATTTTGGATCTTATCACTTGGTAACGTTTTGATCTTTCTCTGGTTGAATGTTGTGTAAAGTTGGCTCATCTGCTGCTCTAACTATTTGATTACGGTGGAGAACGAGTTAACTAATTGACTAATAGATGATAGATCAATCTTCATGGTAGTCACACCAGAGTTGGTAGCTTCCACTCCCTTCAAAAACATAGCCATCATGTCCTCCATGGAAATCTTTTCAGAACTTATTGTAGTAGCCTCATAATTTCCAAGAGGGACAAAGAGCCCGCTCCTATCATTATTCTTCCTTCAATTTCCCTACTCCCAATCATTATAACCAGGCTTATCAAAATAATTCCAACCTTGATTCCCTTGGCCATTGCCTTGGAAAACCCCCTAATTTTTAATATAGTTCGCATCTTCTTCTACATCAGTATCAACTCTATCCTGAGATCCCATGGCTTTTACCTTCTTAGTCTTACCTGGTAGCAAGTACTTGGTTAGCAAGTCCATCTGTGTTTTAAGGTGAGCCATGTCTTGGTTACGCTCCTTATCTATTTTGTGTTGTTCTGCAGTAATACCCCCAGATACAGTGGGGCTAGCTACCACAGAGTATCTGGTATGCCATGCCCAATACTGTTTGGTCATTCTTTCTAGCATCTCTAAAGCCTCTAGGAATGTAAGATCAACAAATGAACTACCAGCAGCATTATCTACAATTAGCTTCTTCACAGAGTTAAGAGCCCTGTACAAAGTCTCCATCAAGTATATGTCCATCATATTGTAGTTCAGACACTGTGTCAGCTTCTTCTTAAATCTTTCCCAGGTTTCATGCAAGGCTTCAGTTGTGAGCTAACTAAAGTTATTGATCTCATACCTCAACTTTACCCTCCTGGAAGGTAGAAAGAACCTTTCTAGGAAAGCTTCTTTCAACTACCTCCAGTTGGTTATAGAATCGGGTGTCAGCTCATTTAGACATAAAGTTGCCTCTCTAGACAGATACGATGGAAACAATCTTAACCAAATAGCATTCTGGCCCACTCCTGGGTTATCAAAATATTTAAAGATGGTGATAAAATTCACCAGATACAAGTTTGGGTCATCCCCAGGAAGACAACCAAACAACCCCTTCAGATTGAGAAGTTGAATCATAGTACTCATAATGTTAAATTTAGCACCAGGTGCCAATGGTGGAGGAATGATTGCACCCATTGCACCTGCTCCATCCATTCCATCATTATCATCATTAAGGTTATACTGGACCGGCCGGTACTCTTGCCTTTCTCGGAACGGATGGTTCTTGTTAATATTACTCCGTACTAGTGCAACTACTTGCTCTGTACACCTTGGGTTACCAGGATTTAGCAACTCCTCATCTCCCAAATCATTATCCTCAGGATTTTGATATCGTGCTTATTGACCAACATTTTGTACATTCACCAGGGCTCTAGCTAAGTCTACCAATCTGTCAGCCTCTTCCTGTTCTATCATTCTTCCTATTCGTTGTGGTTCCGGATTAATAGGTAATAATGGTTCTCCGAAACTTTTGGTGCTTCGCATACACTAAAAATATCCTACAGTAAACCAAAACAACAAATACACGTAAAACTAGGAAACTTGACTAACAGTCAATTAGCGCACCCAACTTTAATTTACAATCATATTCCCCAACAACGACGCCATTTTTTTAAACTCTTAAACTACACCTCTCAAATGAGAATTTAAGCGATCATTTTCAATATAAAACCCAACTAGGTTGGGGTCGAATCCCACAGGGAATATGGTGTGAACTTAAGTCGTTTGCAATTTAATCAACTAATAGCTAGATATTTCCTGAAATAAGCGTTTTTAGGTTAGATAGTAATTGTTGGTCACTTTAGTTACAGTGTTCATAATCAAAATTTTATGGAAAAACCAGAATTATGTTCACTAGGGGTTTTGGTACTTGACAGATGCTAATGGTGGTTCAAGATTCTCACAGTAGGTAGGATAACAAGTTATCTTTATCAAAGTTATGCCTAAATGTCTCTCAACCTACTTAAGCATTTAATTACCTAATCCTCTCTTACTTAGGGAATTTATACTCATGACCAAATTTTACCTCAGGTTAATCAACCTTGTTACAACGTCAATTATTAAATGGAAGTTTTTAGTGCTTCCAAGTCCCTGTTAATAATTAACTTCCCGCTATATTTGATTTCTTTCACAAGAAAATAAAAGCAGGAGTTATCTATCATTTGCAACCAATAGACGATAATTAAAACCTCAAAATAATCAAGAAGTCCTACCATCTTTTGATTCTTAAACACTCATCACCTTATCAAGACTTAACCCTAGATCCCATAATTCAGGTTAAAGAAATTTAGCCGCTCATGATGTAATAATCGAAACAACTAGTTATATACATGATTTGAAAGATAAACTTACCACAAGATGAATAGAAACTAGAGATTCTCAGATTAGATCACAATAGTAATCCCAAAGTAATGATAATAATTTCTTCAAAGTAATTGCTTGTTCAAGTTAAGAAACTAGAGAAAGAAAATATCAAAATACGTGTCTCCAAATGATGTTCGGAACTCTCAAGAAAACCCTCAATAAGACTTTAAATAGTTCAACCTAAATAAGGAAACAAAATCATAGAGTTTAATAATCCCTCGAATTAGGTGACGACATTCGTGACAACCTATCAGGAGGCTGACGACTTATCACAAATTTTGCCAGCCTCTCTTTGCTTTTAATACTTGATGCTTTAGGCTAATGACAAACTGTGACATCCTATCAACTCCTTGATGACTTATCACAAATATCGTCAAGTCTCTACCTCAGCTCTCATGTTCTACCTTAGGATGATGGCAATTTTGATGACCTATCAGCTCCTTGATGGCTTATCATAAAATATCGTCATAACTCTCAACTCAGGTGCATTCTCTGTCTGAGGATGATGATAAAGCTGATAACTTATTACAAGGTTGTCGACTTATCAAAAATTTTATCAGCCATATTTCTCTTCGAATTACTTCAGATTTTAACTCTTTTGCTTCCATCCTTTTTGGTTCTCTTACATCATAGCTTCTACTGCAAAATCAAACATAAAAAAATCAAAGACGACAAAAATTGCTTAAGACTTTGCAATTATTCTTAGTTAAAAGCCTCAAATTTTTTAGCATTAGCTCACACATCATTTATTATTAATTTACTAAATGCTCACAGTAGGTACCAGATCATAGGATAATTTGTAGTCACTTGTGACCATAAGCACCATTGTCACGACTAGGGGTTGGCCTCGGGTCATGAAAAAACTTAGTATTAAAGCCTAAGGTTTTATAGTTTCCTAGGGTGTCTAAAAAGACGTGTTGAGTAGAGTCTTGTACATGGATGTGAAGTGTGCTACACTTATGGACAAGAGGCTACAGGACATTTTAGGAAAAGTATTCATGTTGTGTGAATGAGAATGATCTCTATTTAAACTCTCTTTCTAATCCATCCTTTATTTGGTTATAAAAATTTCCTCCCATATAGAATAATGAAAGAAGAAATAGAAATCAGCCGACACCTTCGCTGGTTCAAGAGGATCCCTTGAATTAGCACATCTCTCATGCTGAATTCAGAGTTGCATTCACTACTTTAGCTCACTACTTTAGAATAATTAGCTGGCTACTGCCCCAGCCAATCTAGTCGCTAACACAGCTGCAACTAGGATTTGGGACTTTACCCGAATGAACCCTCCTTTGTTTTTGGGATCCAAGTTTGAGGAGGATCCACATGAATTTCTTGATATGGTTCAGAATGTTACAGATATAATGGGTTTAACCTTAAGTGAGAGTGAATATTTAGATATTTATTAGTTGGAGGATGTAGCTAATAGTGGTATAAGTAGTGGATGGAGGATAATGGTTCTGAGGCAAGGGTTGTAGAGTGGGAGGAGTTTGCCATAGACTTTTTAGACAGGTTCTTTCCTTTAGAGTTAAGGGAAGATAAGGTACTGGAGTTCATTAATTTTAAGCAAGGCAATATGATTGTGAATGAATACTCACTAAAGTTCACTCAGTTAGCGAGTTATGCTTCTTTGATGGTGGCTGATAATAGATCTAGAATAAGTAAGTTTTCTTTTGGTATAGCTGATAGTGTGGTCAAATAGTGTAGAACTTCTATGTTGATTAAAAAGATGGACATATCTAGGCTTATGGTCCATGCTCAACAAATTGAGGAACAGAAACTTAAGGAGTGAAAGAAAGATAATAAGAGGGCCAGAGTAGGTAGCTTTAATTTTTCTCAGTAGAGGTCAGAGGGTGGTAACCGTTATCAGTTCCATCAAAAATATTTAGCCCCAACTCCATCTTTATCTAGTGCGCCAATGCCAAAGTTTAGGAATGATAGTCGGGATAGAGCACCAGGCTCTAAATCTCAAGGTAGCATGAACAGTGATCGTACTAATCCACTCTGTGAAAATTATGGCAGGAATTATCAGGGTGTATGTAGAGATGGTAGTGATGTATGTTTTAGATGAGGTAATCTAGTCCACAGGATGAGAGAGTATCCTGTAAATATGTAATTCCCCAAAAATAAGTCCATAGATGTCACATAGTGCTCAAGACTATGAGTAGCCTTAAGCTAACCCTGTCTACCTTCTATTAAGTTTAAATCTCATAACAAGGGAATACAGATATAAAAATCATACTAAATACGGAAATCTTTCTGAGCTACCTGAGAATATCTGGATATAATCTCTAGAAAATACTAGACTTAATAGTCTGAACTATCAATACTGAATAATCTTATTCATAACTAGCAGTCTGACAAGCCTCTACTACTATGAACTAGAGAGTCACTGGGACAAACCTGCAGCTGACTCGAACTGTCTGAACCATCTATACTAATAACCTTAAATATTGAAAGACTAAGTCCCTGAACTATGAGGACCCACCAACTGTTGGGATATAGATGGAGGTGCTCAAAATCACTCATGCTGCTGGAACTGAGCACTTGAACCTACATTATGAGACAATGTAGCACATAGACGTATATGTGGATCGGTACTTTGAGAATGTACTGAGTATATGGGGGTGAATGCATAGGTAAAAATAATGTCTCAACATCATCATAATTTTTAAATAATGCGTGCTTAATGTAGATGACTCACATAAGCTGGAATATCTAAAAACTGAGTATCACAATCATGAGTAGCAAATCATACTTCATAAATCTAGTGAGTCATAACATTTAATTCTAAAAGTTTTACTAGTGTTCTATCTGTAAATCATGCTGACTAATAGTAGAAAGCACTCACTTTTATATCTGAAATCTAAAAGTTGAAATCTGTAGCTAAAGTCTTATATAAGGCAATGTATGAATAAAACTGTGAACCTTGACACTTAGTTTCTAAAAGTTGTTCTATTATTCTTTACTCTTTTCTGCAGGCTATAGAAAAATTCTTTTAAAAGCTTTCTATAAGATTACTCTTTTCTATAGGTTGTAGGAAAATTCTTTTAAAAGCTATCTGTAAGATCACTCTTTTCTGTAGGGAGGTTTATCTAACCGACATAAACCATGTGAGCTATCATGGAGTCCAACGTCTAGCTCCTTTATGGGAAGACCTTATGTTAGGGAGAGGTATTATACTTTTTCCAAGGAGTATAACCTAATCTAAGTGATTATGTCTGTATCTGTCATCCATATAGAAATGGAAGTTATCTGATAATCTGAAACTATATTGACTCGTAGTTCTAGGGTATATGAAATACCCAACTCGGTTCTAAATACTACTCCCTTTAATCTGTGTGCTCATTCTATTGAAAATCCACTTTAAAATCTAGTATAATGGTTTATTACGAAAACTAATTGTATAATTGCTAAGTTAAACTGAATTTTGAAACTGTAAGGTGGACTCAATTTCTAAGTTGATATCATAGATCAAATCTATATCAAAAATCTAAAAATACTCTAGTCATAGGGTGCTTATAGCATAATCAATCATAAAATAGCAATATTCAACTAGGGCTCAATACCCATGCATTAAATTCATGTCAAAATATAATAAAAATCATGCTTGATAATGAAGGTATTGATAATTCATCTCAAAATCTGGAATTTACTGCAATACGTATGAAAATATAAAAATAGACATGCAATTCAACTCCTAAATAACTTGAAATCTCATAATCTTACAAATAACAATAATGGGTATGAACCCTAATTTGAAACTCGTGTATATTCATACAAAATAAAGTAAATTTGTAATTAGACTAGTTTTGGGCACAAGGATGAAAGAATATCCTTGTTCTAAAACCCCACATACCTTAATTGATGTATGTAATGCCCCAAGAGTATACCCTAGGCGTCACACGGTGCTTACATTCCTGAGGGACCATAAGCTAACCCATGAACTGGTACCTGCTGTGAGCACTAAATAACATAGTCATAAATGAAGAAGAATAACTGATACGCCATAAGGTTTTAATAAATGAAACAAATACTGAACTGGAAATAAAAAGAAAATAACTATCTGAGTCTGATAGAATACTGAAATCTGAGATAAACTGAGTAACTAACAGACTATAGTGTTTGAAAGGCCTCTAAATTGAATAATTGTAAGCTGATGGGACATACCCCAACTAACTCTGCTAACTATTGAACTAAAGACATAAAATAAAGTAAGCCTGTCCTCGAAGTATAAGGACTCATCGTTGCTACTGCTGAGGATCTGATAATTCTAATCGTGAGTCAGGAATTAAGCGTCAGAACCTATGATATAATACATCATAAAGCAAAAGAAAGGTATGCGATCAGTACTTTGAATATACTGGTTGCTAAATGAGGTAGGCTGATAAGCAAGGTTTTATGAATAGGAATAATAATTAACTGAATACACATATAAAACATGGAGTACTGAATAAAAATCATGAAACCTATAGATACTAGAATTAGGTGAACTCTATAAATACTGTGTATGCATGGAAATCTGTAAATGCTGAAAATACGTGTAATCTGTAGATACTAAGGATGCATGACCAAGAATATAACATGAACTGAATGAAAGTCTATACACTAAAATACTGAAATAATTGCTATCTATATTCTTGGGTCAAACAACCCTGAGACTGAGTTACTAGTCTGATTATTTATCTGAGACTGTGGGACCTATCATCTAACTGACATGCCCCAATCTGAGCTAATCGGGATCCAACCTATAACCCCAGTTGGAAGGGTGTTAATACCGTGTCATAGGTACTAACTCTAGCTGTTTGGATCCACTATACTGATGTACTATCCTAATGACTAAGGGTGTCAAGCCTGGACTGATGGGTGACCCCTGTGAGATAGTCAAAACTAAACTGACGGGTGGCATTCTCATATCCTACGCTGGCTATGCAGTTCTAGAGTAAAAGTACTACTACTAATGACTTTTCTTATCTGATGGGAAAGCCTCCATCCCTACACTTGCTCGGTGCAAAATCCTACTCCCAACTAAAAGACATTGAAATGCTAAACTGTTCTGAGTTTAACTGACTGACATCTGATTGTTCTAATAATGCTCATAGTATGTTTTAAAGACTATTCTGTAATGTACTGAGACTACACTAAGAAAACAGCTAGGTTTTTTGAGTAGTCAATACCCCTAAGACTCAAAACCAATAATAGTAACATGACACTAAAACTTAGAGAAACAAAACATGAAGGCTTTTATTAAATCAATCAGTCTTATAGGCATTTTGTCAAACACTTGTAGTTCATGGTTTAATTGAATCATAGGAATGTCATGGAACTTGTAGAAATAGTATGAATTCAACCAAATAGCACTAAATCCTGGTTTGATTCAATGAATGAAAACATTAAAACATGGAGAATTGAACAACAAAAATAATTTCATTGAAACATGGTATAAAAATCAATATTCGTGGAAGTTCATGGAGAATCATAGTTTAAAATCACAATTTAATATCATGAATTTTGAACAGATAAAAACTTTTAAAATTAAAGTGGGTACTTGGACTCCATGGGTGAAAGAAACCCATGGATGAACATCTAACATACCAGGGATAATGAATTTTGAGATGATTGATGGTGAGTTCTTAAGAATTGGCTTTGAATTTAAGAGCTATGGTTTCTTGTTCTTGAAAAGGGGATCTTTAGTTTGAGTGGAATTGATTAATAATGAATATTTAGGTCAATTAGGGGTTAAAATTCGTGTTTAGGATGAGCTTAGGGCTTAGGAAAAAGACCCAAATACCCCTAAATGAATTTAAAAATGCAAGATGGAAACTAAATATCCCAATTTTTGGCCTTGGCGCGATGCGCCACTATCACGCCAAGCCATTACAAAAGGGATAATTGGGAAACTGGATAATGGTGCGATGCAGTAAGATCATAGTCCTTCATTGGAATGCCATTTTGGCCACCTCCACGACCCGCCATAAATGCAGAGGCTCTTGTAAATTGCCAAACATGAATTGGGTCCTTGGCATGACGCGCCAACATCGCGGTACTATACTAAAAACTGACAATTGTTATTTAGACTGGCTCTGCAATTTGCTAAGGGTAAAAATGATGGTGTTTAATGACTGAAACTTAAAATCGCCATACCTTCTTACCCGGTTATCAGATTTGGGTGAATTTTATATCATTGAAAAGCTAATTGAATTTCCTACGTAATGGCAGTCTCTAAACTGAAAATTAATGAGTATTTCAAAAAATTTAAATATGAATTCTAATGTATTGGGACTTAGATTATGCTAGGGAAATATGGGGAATTATAATATCTTCCCCTTGGGATCATTCATCCTTGAATGAGACTAGTTAAGTTGAGGAAAACTGATGGACTAAGCTTACACACTGAATGTGCATGTTTGATGCATGGAATGCATGACTGAACTAATTTGCAAAAGCATGACTGACATGAACATGATGTATAACTGAAACTGAGCATGATAGAAAAACATCTTAAGAAGATTGGTACCTTTTACTGAATCTGGATTTGCGGAGAAAAGATGAGGGTACTTGGTCTGCATATCTGCCTCTGCTTCCCAAGTGGCTCCCTTAACTAACTAATTTCGCCAAAGAACTTTGACTAGTGGAACTTCTTTGTTCCTTAGTCTACGAACTTGATGATCAAGAATTTCGACAGGAACTTCCTCATTGGAAAGGCTGTTCTAAACATCTATGTTTTCTAAGGGAATAACTATAGCTGGATCACTAATACACTTCTTCAATAATGAGACATGGAACACTGGTGTACTAAATCTAGATTAGAGGGAAACTAGAGTTCATAAGCTACCTTTCCAAAATGATTGATAATTTTGAAAGAATCGACATATTAGAGACTGGGTTTTCTTTTCTTATCGAACCTCTTTACCCCCTTAATGGGAGATATTGTCAAGTACATAAAATCACTGACCTTAAACTCGAGATCCTTTCTCCTCACATCTGCATACAATTTTGGTCGGATCTGGGCTGATCTAAGACTTTCTTTGATCAACTAAACCTTCTCTAAGGCATTAAATACCAAGTCAGGCCCTACTACTGTGGCCTCACCCACTTCAAACCAACCAATCAGAGATCTACATCTCATACCATAGAGAGCTTTAAACGGAGCCATCTGAATACTGGAATGATAGCTATTATTGTATGCTAATTTAATCAAAGGCAAGTGGTCATCCCAAATACCTTTGAAATCAACTACGCTTGCTCTCAGCATATCTTCAAGAGTCTGGATGGTCCTTTATGCTTGACCATCTATCTGAGGGGAGAAGGCGGTATTGTGGTGGACTTAGGTACCAAGACCCTTTTATATTACCTTCCAAAGGTGAGAGGTAAATTGGGTACCTCTATCTGAGATGATAGATAAGGGACCACCGTGTAACCTAACAAAGTCTTTGAGATAGAGTTTGGCATAGTCCTCAGCTGAATAAAAAGTATGGACTGGTAAGAAATGAGCCAATTTAGTAATCCTGTCTATGATAACCCAAATAGAATCATGATGATAACGGGTACAATATAAACCTATCACAAAATCTATGTTCACTTCCTCCCTCTTCCAAGTGGGAATACTAAACTCCTGCATGGATCTACTAAGTTTCTGGTGCTTAATCTTAACTTACTAATATGTAGAGCACTTAGCTACTAACACTATATTATCTCTCTTTATCTCACTCCACCAATAGATCTCCCATAAATTATGGTACATATTAGTGGCCCCTGGATGAACAAAGTAATGCGCACTATGCGCTTCTTCAAGAATTCCTTGCCTCAAGTCATCTACACCAGGCACATATAATTGACCCTGACAACGCAGTACACCATCTCCCTCTTGGGATAAAACCTCCACTTTCTAATCTCTGACAGATTCTTTCAACTTAACTAGACTAGGATCTCTATTCTGCTTTTCCTTTACCTCAGAAACTAGAGATGATTCGACACTACTCTGCACCCACACACTACTCTCTGCTGAATCGACTAAGCAGACATATAGTCGAGCATGCTGATGGACTTCCTGAGCTAAAATCTTCTTACCATCCTCAACATGAGCAACACTACCCATAGATAATCTACTGAGAGCATCAGCTACTACATTGGCCTTGCTCGAATGATACAAAACACTCATGTCATAATTTTTCAATAACTTTAACCAGCTTCTCTTACACAAATTTAAGTCTTTCTAAGAGAACACATACTACAGGATTTTGTGATCTGTGAACACATCTACATGTACCCCATACAAGAAATACCTCCAAATCTTTAAGGCAAATTCTATAGCTGCTAGCTCAAGATTATAAGTCAGATAATTCTTCTCATAGGGCTTAAGCTGTCTAAAGGCATAGGCTATAACCTTACTTCTCTGTATGAGGACACAACCCAAACCTACTCTAGATACATCACAGTATATAACAAACCCAACTAAACTATCTGGCAAGGTAAGAACTGAGATAAGTTGAGTCAAGTTTTCAACTCCTGAAAACTCTTCTCACAGGAATCTGACCACTGAAACTTAACTTTCTTCTGCATTAATATGGACATGGGGGATACAATAGAAGAAAATCCTTCAACAAACCAGCAGTAATAGCCATCCAAACCCAAGAAAATCCTGATGTCTGATAGAGAAATCGGTCTGGTCCAATTTCTCACTATCTTGATCTTTTGAGAATCAACCATAATGCCATCACCAGAAATAATATGGCCAAGGAAAGCTACTGATCTTAGCTAGAATTCATACTTACTAAATTTAGCGAACAATTGGTGAGCTCTAAGAGTTTGTAACACTATTCTAAGATGGTTTGCATAATTATTTTTGCTACGGGAGTAAACAACGAAGACATCAATGAAGACTATGACGAACATATCCAAGTACTACTTGAACACTCAATTCATCAAGTCCATGAAAGCTACTGGGGCATTCGTAAGACCAAAGGTCATAACTAGAAATTCAAAATGACCATACTGGGTTCGGAAAGCTATTTTTGGAATGCCACATTCTTTGACCCTGAGTTGATGATAGCCTGATCTGAGGTCTATCTTTGAAAAGTAGCTGGCACCCTGAAGTTGGTCAAACAAATCATCAATTTTGGAAAGTGGATATTTGTTATTGACTGTGACTTTGTTCAACTGATGGTAGTCTATGTATATCCTGAGAGAACAATCTTTGTTACGCATGAATAGAACAGGTGCACCCCATAGAGAGACACTGGGTCTGATGAATCCCTTATCTAGGAGATCTTTTAACTGTTCTTTTAACTCCTCAAGTTCTACTGGAGCCATTTTGTATGGTGGAATAGATATGGGTTAAGTGTTTGGGAGAAGGTCTATTCCGAACTTGATTTCCCTTTTGGGAGAAACTCCCGATAGATCTTCAGGGAACACATATGGAAATTCACTGACAAATGGGACTGACTCAAGAGTAGGAGTTTCTGAATTCGAGTCTTTGACACAAATAAGATGGTAAATACACCCCTTCGATATCATCTTTCTTGCTCTAAAGTATGAAATCAACTAACCTCTAAGAGTTGTGGTACTACCCTTCTATTAAAGGATTGACTCATTTGAGAACTAAAAATGGACTACTCTATTTCTACAATCGATTGAGGCATAGCATGAGTGGATCCAATCCATGCCGAGAATGACATCAAAATCTGTCATCATAAACTCCACGAGATCAACTGAGGTAACTTTCTGAGATATTGTGATCAGACAATTCCTATATACCTGTCTGGCTATAATGGAAACACCTACTAGGGTAGACACTGAAAAAGGTCTCTACTAGAGTTTCGATACTGACTCCAAAATTGATGGCTATATATGGAGTTACAAAAGAAATAAAAGCTCCAGGGTCTAGTAAAGCATAAACATGTAAGTGAAAGATCTGCGACGTACCAGTAACTAGACCGAACCCTAATACAGGGCTACCTACGTATATTGTTAGGACAAGAATTAGGTCAAAATGTAGTTCAAATCTTTTTATAAGTTTGTACATGATTTGATCTATTTCTAGAACAGGAAGTTTCCTAAATGGTTAAGAGTAGGACTAAATTGCAAAAAGGCACACTAACATAAATACATCAATTCTAAAACTAAAAAATTCAAAGAAGGTTCGGAGAAGTGCAGCACGTCCCTCGTGTGTTCAGTGTGTGAATTGTGTACGGCCAAAAACTCGATAAAATTGCGATTATTATTGAATAAGGTATCACAGTTTTTACAACGTACAGATAAAGTATCTTAGACAAGTATGAATAAAAAAATTGATAAATAGCAACACTAATTTATGCAAAAAATGTAAAGAATTTATGAGCAAATAAACATAATTTGCAGTGTAAAACAAGTAAATAATCAAGGAATTTAATCATATGTGAAAAAGTAAAAATACCTCCCTCGATTGAAAAATTGAGTCTATTATGGTTAGAACCTATTGTTATTCCCCAGCAGAGTCTCCATTCTGTCATGCCCTATTTTCACCAAGGTCAAACAAAACATGACTTTTTGGACTCTAAAAGAATTGAAATTTATACAGAGTCGCCACCTAATTTTTAAAGAGAAATTAGGAAACCTATTTATTTGTTAATACGTACAACAAATATTTTTGTCTACAAAAACCTATTGAAACTCGAGGTAAGGATTCAAATTATTCCGAAGGAAAGGGGTTAGGCACCCTTAAGGATCCACAAATGTGGTACCCGTCTAGACTAAACTTATCAATGAGGGAAGAGGTATAAATATTTAACATAATATAAAAGTGTATGTGTATTAAGTATAAAATAATTCTTTTAAAAAAATATAAATACTTAAAACTATGTAAAAGTATATGTATATTAAGTGTATAAATAAAATCTATTGTTATAAAAACATGTAAGATATGTATAAAAATGTATAAATTACATGTGAAAAGGAAAGTATTTTATGTTGTATAAAAAGAAATGTATTTTGATGTGCCGTGAAAAGAAAAAGTATTTACAGGTAATATTTTTATTCCATTAAAGTTACGGAGAAAAGTAAAGATTTATTTGACAAGAAAAGACTACATAATATGTGAATTACTTGATTAACTCGATTTTGTGTAAGTATTAACGACCTAAATTTTGCCTAAAAGCGATGAGAATAATATAAATAAAGAATATCCCTGCCCGGCATCCAGAAAATAAAGTTTTCACTATCTTTCATCTTTATGTACAATTACAAGAAACAAAATTACAAATGTTTAGCTCAAAACTTCCTTCCAGATATCACGGGGTGAGTTATCACGAATATGTATAAACACGTTAGTAATAAAAAAAGATAAATTAAAAGTTATATATGCGTATATGTGTAGAAATATACATAACAATGGAATCTTTTGTTAAAGTGTGAGCTCGGATTAGATTTTAGACATGCCTTGGCTATAAAGTGGTTGCTCGATTAATCGCCGTCCTAAATCATCTTTCCAAGATACGTATCATAAAACCCTTTTGTTGCCATCATATTTTAAAGATTTCGTCATCGCCCAAAAAATTTAATTTTTTTATTACGTATTTGTATACGTAATATCCGTCTTTGATTTCTGGAGGCCTCAAAAATCAATGGTAATTTTTTTATTGGCCATGTGTCTATTTTTGATATAAAACAAATAACTTGGAAAGTAAAGATCCATCTTTTGTATTGGGGTGGCCTCAAGTATTTGACAGAGAGATAATGTCATTGGCCATGTGTAGGCCTTTCATATAAAATAATAATTTTGATAAAATAAAGTCTGTCCTTTTACTGAGATGGCGTCAAATATATGACGGAGAGTTAATTTCATTGGCCATAAATTGATATGTCCATTATTAGTGTAAATGATGTGAGGGACGAAATTGTCCAAGGAAATTATACAGGAATAGTAAAAAAGTAGAATAGGGAACAATAATTCACAACTTTCCACAATAGAAGCAAAAGAGCAGCCTTTGCAAAAATAATTTCTGGCCAAATCTTGGTCAAAATCACAGTAAAGCAAATATCAACCTAAATATAATGATAAAGTAATCAATAGCATCTCCCAAGACACTATTTCAACCAACAACAAACAATATTCAGAGTAACAATATAACAAATAGACAAAGAGAAAATAAGCACAATAATTAATCGATTTAATGTACCAAAAACCTCATATTTGCTAAAAAATAAACACAGTAATCAAAAAATAAAGGAATCAATTCACCGTAAATAAAGAAAATATAAAGTAGCAGAGACCCTCGGCATTGCTTCAACAATGTTTCACCAGAGCAACGCCAAAAATGCAACAGTCGTACAGATCTTAGAAAAAGAAAAGTAACCTTTAAAATTATTAGGGATAAAGGGGACAATCCAATGGGGGTGGTTATTGGAGCTACGCTGGTTGTTACCTTCGGCGAAGCAGCAACGGACTTTGCCGAAACTCACTGGTTCATGTGGTAATACGGTGCAGGTTTGTTGGTTGACTGAAAGTCGAGGTTCATGGGTCATTGGATGGGAGCTCACCGGTGTCTTAGAGTGGTTGTTTGTGAAACTCACCGAAGCTCCAGTCCGGTGGCATTAAAGGAAAAAAAAGTGTGAGGGAGATCAGACTAGAGAGAGAAAGTGAGAGAGGGAGAGAGCCGATGTTTTCTTTTTTGAGAGAGAGAAAAATTTGTATAGTGTGTGTATATGAGTGTACTGGGAGGGGAAGCTATGGGTGTTTATTTTGTTAGAAAGAAGAATAAAAAATGGTCTTCCACCCTTGCCTATTTATAATAAAATTGGGTCATCCTTACTATCAAATGGATAAAGGGGTGTCCCCTCTTTTTATAATAGCACATTCTTTAGTCCTTAGAATATTGACCAAAGGATATTCATCCTTTTGATCAATGGATAGAGTTATTGTCCAAAGGGTAGTGTCATTGAGTTGTCATTGTCAGATGTGATAAGGCATTATTGTGTGGTCATTGTCAGATGCGACAAGACATTATTGTGTGGTCGTTATCGGATGCGACAAGACATTGAATTATTATACTGTGTAAAAATAATTGATTCGAATTAGTATTTGCGGATCGTAAAAAATGTACAAAATGCAGGTATTGATTTATAATTATGAAAATGTAAAGAATGTTGAAAATATTAAAAAATATAATTTAATTTTTAAAAATGTTATAAAAATATGATGTCATGTCGTGTACGTGTGCAGATGATTTTAAAATGTTGAAAACGACAATGAATTGATAGAAATCCTAATATAAGGAGGATTATTAATAAATTATGAAAAGTAAAGATACAACAACAAATTGACAAAAATTCTAAAGTAAGGGTGATTATTAATAATTTGTCAATAATTATAAAAAAGATGTGAAAATTATATTTTGTGCTCTTTAACGGACAGGGAGCCTGAAGACATTAATT
This sequence comes from Capsicum annuum, assembly GCF_002878395.1. NCBI lineage: Eukaryota > Viridiplantae > Streptophyta > Magnoliopsida > Solanales > Solanaceae > Capsicum > Capsicum annuum. The sequence goes on along the minus strand of NC_061112.1, from coordinate 88,930,981 downwards.
TTAAGCACGGGGAGCAAAAATTGGGTGTCAACAAATACTGCTTCCACCCCAAATTCAGGACTTCACCGGATGAATCTTCCTTCCTTCACGTGATCTAAGTCTGAAGAGGATCTACAGGAATTCTTAGATATAGTTCAAAAGGTAATGGATGCAATGGGGGTGACATCTAGTCAGAGTGCTGAGTTGGCTACTTATCAGTTACAGGATGTAGCCCATACATAGTTTAAGTAGTGGAAAGTTGATAGGGGTGTTAATGTAGGGCCTGTAGAATGAGAAGAGTTTGCCACAACTTTCTTAGACAAATTCTTCCCATTGGAGTTGAGGGAGGCCAAGGTGTTAGAATTTATTAACTTGAGGCAGGGAAGCATGAGTATGAAAGAGTATTCCCTCAAGTTTACTCAATTAGCTAGATATTCTCCTCATGTGGTAACTGACAGTAGGTCCAAGATGAATAAGTTTGTGTTCAGCGTATCTGATAGTGTGGTCAAGGAGTTTAGGATCACAGTGCTAATTATGGAAATAGATTTGTCTAGATTGATGGTCCATGCTTAGCAAATTGAGGAGCAGAAGATTAAGGAGAGAGAGAGAGGGAACAAAAGAGCTAGGACGAGTAGTTTTAATTTCAGCCAACCTAGGTAAGAAGGTGGTAACCGTCCTCAGTTTCATTAGAAATTTTCAGTGCCATCTCTATTGTCAGCTAGTGGCCCAATACCTAAATTCAGAAATGATAATCGGGATAGGGCAGCAGGCTCAAAGTCCTAGGGCAGTGTTAACAGTGTCCGTATGAATCCTCTACGTTAGAAATATGGCAGAAATCATTAAGGAAAGTGTAGAGTGGGTAGTGATATATGTTTCGGGTGTGGAAAGCTAGACCATAGAATTTGGGAGTATTGGGTAGTTGCTTAGAAAGGTAGGGATTTGCACCAACTAGGCCTATCCCATCAGTCGTCAGATCCAGCCGGTCGCCTGACCCAGCAGGTGCCTCTTCCAGTGCTACCAGTGGTCAGCGTCCAAATAGATTTTATACTATTCATTCCCGCCAAGATCAGGAAAATACTCCTAATGTAGTTACTAGTACATTACAGGTCTTTCACTTACATGTTTATGCTTTACTAGACCTTGGAGCTTCTCTTTCTTTTGTAATTCCATATATAGCCGACAATTTTGAAGTCAGTCTCAAAACTCTAGCAGAGTCCTTTTCAGTGTCTACCCCAGTAGGTGTTTCCATTGTAGCCAGGCAGGTATATAGGAACTGTCTGATTCATAATATCTTATAAAGTTACCTCAGTTGATCTCGTGGAGTTAGAGATGACTGATTTTGACATCATGCTCGACATGGATTGGCTCCACTCATGCAAGTCCTCAGTTGATTGTAGAAATAGAATAGTTCATTTATGGAGGGGTAGTACTACAGCTCTTAGGGGTCAGTTGATTTCATACCTTAGAGAGAGAAAAATGATATCCAAGGAATGTGTCTATCACCTTGTGCAAGTCAAAGTCTCTGGCTCAGAAACTCCAACTCTTGAGTCAGTTCTAGTAGTAAATAAATTCTCAGATGTATTTCCTAAAGATCTTTTCAGAGTTTCGCCCAAAATAGAAATAGACTTCAGAATAAACCTTCTTCTAGACACTCATCCTATATCTATTCTGCCCTACAGAATGGCTCCAGCTAAACTCAAATAATTGAAAGAAAAGTTGAAGGATCTCCTAGATAAGGGATTTATCAGATCCAATGTCTCCCCGTGGGGCGCACCAGTTTTATTCGTGCGTAAGAAAGATGGTTCTCTCAGAATGTGTATTGACTACCGTCAGTTGAACAAAGTCACTGCCAAGAATAAATAACCACTTCCTAGAATCAATGACTTGTTTGACCAACTTTAGGGTGATAGTTACTTTTCTAAGATAGAACTTAGATAAGGCTATCATCAGCTCGGGGTAAGGGAATGTGATATTCCAAAAATAGCTTTTCAAACTAGGTATGGTCACTTTGAATTTTTTGTCATGTCCTTTGGTCTTACGAATTCCCCAGTAGGCTTCATGTCCTTGATGATCCGAGTGTTCAAGTAGTACTTGGATATATTCATCATAGTCTTCATTAATGACATTCTTGTTTACTCTCGTAGCAAAAATGATCATGCAGACCATCTTAGAATAGTACTTCAGACTCTTAAAGCCCATCAGTTTTTCTCTATATTTAGTAAGTGTGAATTCTTGCTAAGCTCGGTAGCTTTCCTTGGCCATATTATTTTTGGTGAAGGCATTAGAGTTGATCTTCAAAAGATCAAGGCGGTGAGAAATTGTCCAAGACCCATCTCTCCATCAGATGTCAGATGTTTCTTAGGTTTAGATGGCTATTACCGTTGGTTTGTTAAAGGGTTTTCTTCTATTGCATCCCTCATGTCCAAATTGACTCAGAAGAAATTCAAGTTTTAGTGGTCAGATTCCTGCGAGAAAAGTTTTCGGGAGGTGAAGACTTGACTGACTTCATCCCCAATTCTTTCCTTACCAGATGGTTCAGATGGGTTTATTCTGTACTGTGATTCATCCAGAGTAGGTTTAGGTTGTTTTCTCATGTAGAGAGGTAAGGTCATAGCCTATGCCTCTAGGTAGTTTAAACCTAATGAGAAGAATTACCCTACTCATGATCTTAAGATAGGAGTTGTAGTGTTTTCCTTATAGATTTGGAGGCATTACTTGTATGGGGTGCATGTTGATGTGTTCACAGATCACAAAAGCCTTCAGTATGTGTTCTCTCAGAAAGATTTGAATTTGCATCAGAGAATATGGTTAGAGTTATTGAAAGATTATAACATGAGTGTTCTATATCATTCGGGCAAGATGTAGTGGCTTATACTCTCATTAGGTTTTCTATAGGTAGTGTTGCTCATGTTGAGGACAGTAAGAAGAAGTTATCTCAGAAAGTTTATCAGTTTTCCTGACTAGGTGTCCGCTTAGTCGATTCAACAGAAAGTAGTGTATGGGTACAAAGTAGCTCAGAATCATCTTTAGTTTTTGAAGTAAAGGAAAAAAAGGATAGAGATCCCAGACTATTTAAGTTAAAGGAACTAGTCAGAGATCAGAAAGTGAAGGTTTTCTCCCAAGAGGGAGATGGTGTGTTGTGTTGTCTGGATCAACTATGTGTGCCTAGTTTAGATGACTTAAGGCAGCGAATTCTTAGAGAAGCGCATGGTGCACGCTACTCTATTCATCCAGGGGACACTAAGATGTACCACAATTTGTGGGAGATCTATTGGTGAAGTGGAATAAAGAGGGATATTGCAGAGTTTGTAGCTAAGCGCTCTATATGCCAGCAGGTTAAGATTAAGCACCAGAAGCCTAGTGGGTCCATGCAGGAGTTTAGTATTCCCACATGGAAGTGGGAGGAAGTGAACATGGATTTTGTTATGGGTCTATCTCCTACTCGTCATCAATATGATTCTATTTTAGTCATCGTAGACAAGATGACTAAATCCATCCATTTCTTGCCAGTCCATACCTCTTATTCATCTAAGGACTATGCCAGACTCTATCTCAGAGAGTTGGTTAGGTTGTACAATGTTCCCTTATCTATTATCTCAGATAAAGGTACTCAGTTTACCTCTTATTTCTGGAAATCATTCCAAAAGGGTCTTGGTACCCAAGTTTATCTTAGTACAACCTTTCACCCCCAGAAAGACGGTCAAGCAGAAAGGACCATTCAGACTCTTGAGGATATGCTGAGAGCATGCGTTGTTGATTTTAAAGGTAGTTGATATTACCACTTGCCTTTGATTGAGTTCGCATATAATAACAACTATCATTCCAGTATTCAAATGGCTCCATTTGAAGCTCTTTATAGGAGGATATGTAGATCTCCGATTGGTTGGTTTGAAGTAGGTAAGGCTACAGTAGTAGGGCCTGACTTGGTGTTTGATGCCTTAAAGAAGGTTCAGTTAATCAGACTAAAGCTTAGGGATGTCCAAATCCGACAAAAATTGTATACCGATGTAAGGAGAAAAGATCTAGAGTTTTAGGACAGTGATTTTGTTTACCTAAGGATCTCTCCCATGAAAGGAGTAAAGATGTTAGGAAAGAAAAGGAAACTCAATCCCCGATATGTAGCTCCCTTCAAAATTCTCAGTTATTTTGGAAAGGTATCTTACGAGCTTGAGTTTCCTTCAGATCTAGCTTCAGTATACCCAGTGTTCTTTGTCTCATTGTTGAAGAAGTGTATTGGTTATCCAGTTGTAGTTGTTCCCTTAGAAAGCGTAGATGTTCAGAACAGTCGTTCCTATGATAAGTTCCATTCAAAATTCTTGATCATCAAGTTCATAGACTAAGAAACAAAGAAGTTCCACTAGTCCAAGTTGTTTCATGGAACCAGTCCATTGAGGGAGCCACTTGGGAAGTAGAAGCAGATATGCAGACCAAGTACCCTCATCTTTTCTCCGCGAATTCAGATTCAATTTAAGGTAATAATCTTCTTAAGATTCCTCTCTATCATGCTCAATTTCAATTGCACATCATGATCATGTCAGTTATGCATTCATGAATCAGTTTAGTCATGCATTACATGCATCAAATATGCATGTTCAGTGTGTAAGCTCAGTCCATCGGTTTTCCTCAACGTAACGAGTCTCATTTGAGGACTATAGATCCCAAGGGGGAGATATTGTAATGCCTTACATTTTCCTAGAATAATTTAAGTCCTAATATATTAATATATATATATATATATAATTTTGAAATACTCATTATTTTTTAGTTTAGAGCCTGTCGTTGCTTAGGAAATTGAATTAACTTTCCAACAATATAAAATTTGCCCAAATCCGATAATCAGGTAAGAAGTTATGGTGATTTAAAGTTTCAGTCATTAAACACCATCATTTTGACCCTTAGCACATCGCAGAGCCAGTCTATATAACAATTGGCAATTTTCAGTGTAGCTCCGCAATCCTGGCACTTCCTGCCAAGGGCCAAATTGCCATTTGTCATTTTTCAGTATTACAATGCGATTTAATCACGTCGTAGAGAATTTCCAAGTCCCAACCAGTGAAGGACCACGATTTCCCTGCATCACTCCATCGTTCAGTTTCCTAGTTGTTAGATTCCAGTGATACAGCGGGATAGTGCCAGGTGCCAAATTTGGAAAATTTTAACAAAAAATTAAAATTTTGCCCAGGGTTAAAACAATCCTTTTCCATTATTCTAATCCGCCCAGGTGTGATATTTAAGCCCTAAAAATATTTTTAAATCATTGTTTAATAGTTTTTCCCCCAAATTAAAGAGCATCTTCTCCCAATCACGAAAACCCTAACTTTAGGAAATTTCAACAATCCTCAAGAGTCCACCAAGAACTTCAAGAAATTCATCAATTATGGTATGTTAGATGTTCATCCATGGGTTCCTTTCACCCATGGAGTCCAAGTACCCACTTTAATTTAAAAAATTATCATCTTTTCAAGATTCATGAAATTAAATTGTGATTTTAAACAATAAGTCTCCATGAAATTCCATGAATATTGATTTTTATACCATGTTTCAATGAAATTATTATTGTTATTCAATTCTCCATTCTTTAGTGTTGTCATTCATTTAATTAAACCATGATTTAGTGTTGTTAGGTTGAATTCATGCTATTTCTATAAGTTCCATAACATTTCTATGATTTGATTAAACCATGAACTACAAGTGTTTGATAAAATGCCTACAAGAGTGGTTGATTTAATAAAAGGCTTCATGTTTTGTTCTCCAAGTTTTGGTGTCATTTTACTATTATTGTTTTGAGTCCTGGGGAAATCGAATACCCGAAAACCATAGCTGCTTATTTAGTCTAGTATCTGTACATTACAGAATAGTCTTCTGAACATGTTATGAGCATTATCAGAATAGTCAGATATCATAATTAGTTTGGCTCAGAATAGTCTAGTATTTTAGTGTCTTTCCGTTGGGAGTTGGATTTTACACCGACCGATTATAAGGATGGCAGCTTCCCAATCAGATAGGCAGAGTAGCTAGTAGCAGTCCCTTAACTCCAGAACTATGTATCCAGCATAAGATATGAGAAGTCACCCATTAGTTTAGGCTTGACTATCTCGCAGGGGTCACTCGTCAGTTCTGTCTTGACTCCCTTAGTCTACCGGATAGTATATCAGTATAGCAGATCCACACAGCCAGTATTAGTACCCGTGGCATGGTATTAATATCTTTCCAACTGGGGTTACAGGTTAGACCCCGATTAGCTCAGATTGGGGCATATCGGTTAGATGATAGCTGCCACAGTCTCAATTACAGTCTCACTCCAATAATCAGACCAGTAATTCAGTCTGAGCGTTGTTTGACCAAGGCATACAAATATCATTTATTTCAGTATTTCAGTTCACAAATTTTATTCAGTTTATGTTATATGATTGGTCATGCATCCTTAGTATGTTCAGTATTTATAGACTTTTATCCATACACAGTATTTACAAATTTTACATACTTCTAGCATCTACAAATTCCATGCACTCTATTTAGTACATTCGTGCCTTATATGTATACTCAAATAATTATCATTCCTGTTTATGAAACCATCGACCTCGTTTAGCATACCAGTATATTCAAAGTACTGATACCATACCTTTCTTTTGCGCTATGATGTATTATATCATAGGTGCTGACGCCCAGTTCTCGAATTGCGCAATGACTTCTCAGAATCTCAGTAGTAGTAGTGGTGAGTCCTCATATTTTGAGGATGAATTATTTCATTTTTATGCTTCTCAGTCTTGTAGTTAGTTGGAATTAGTTGGGGGCCTATCCCATTAACTCATATTCAGTCAGTTTAGAGGTTTTCAGATATGTCAAGTATTATTCAGTTTATCAGTACTTTATCAGATTCAGACAATTATTTCTCCAGATTCATATTCCATTGTTGATTAATTTATTAAAACCTTGTGGCATATCAGTTATTCATCCATAACTGTGATTATGTTATTAGTGTTCACAGCAGCTACCAACTCATGGGTTAGCATATGGTCCCTCGGGACTGTAAGCACCATGTGATGCCTAGGGTGTACTCTCGAGGCGTTACAATGTGCCATGGTTTTATGACACTTTCAATGCTTAAAACTAAAAAATATGCAAGTACCTTGGTCCGTTTTGTTAGATATAATGTGTTTTTGTGTTTATTTTGTAGGAAACTAAGTTCTGGAGCTGAAAAGAAGAAAAAGAGTTGAAGTGTGTAGAAGACCCTATTTATATACCGTAAGTGGCACTTATGACCACCGTAAGTGTTGGAAGTTTCGTCTGATAGTTATGAAGGGACTACTTATAGGGTCTTGGTACAACTTATACCTCTCGTAAGTGCCATTATAGGTAGAGTTCTACAGCATGCTAGATTGTTTGATACTTACAACCTACTTAGGGGTCCATAAGTACCACTTACGGCTCATAAGTGGGTCTGTAAGTAGTCACCAATCCAATTTTTCCTATTCATTTTTGTTAGGATTCTTAGGGTTTTGACGTAATCTATAAATATCCTTTTGATATTTTTTGTATTAGTTTATGCACTCTTAACATTCACAATGCTTTACTGATTCTAATGTTAGACTTTTGATCTTTGAATTCATTGTTCTTGAGTTTTACGGTTGATTATTAATTTTAGATTTTGAGTTTTGTTCTTAAATTATTGTAAGATTATTCATATGCATTCCTTCTTGAATTCAATGGATATTCTTACAAACATAAGCGGCTAACCTACCTAACTAGGGTTGTGGGAACCATGACGGAATAACAAAGTAGAGTAAGTGAAAAGTCATTCTAGATAAATATTCTTGTATGTATTGTGATTTTTTCCAGTTTGATTGTCTTCTTAATGACGGACGACATTTAGAACCTGCCCTATATCCGATACTTACTTCAAAATAGAATTAGAGATAAGGAAAAGAAAATTACAATAGTTATTTGAGGCTACCAACCCTCATCTAATTAACTCGACACTCAAAAGGATATAGTTAATTTGAGATCTAGGATAAGGGTTAATAAGGCGACACTCTGACACAAAAGGTAAAGAGTGAAATTCACCAAAGGAGTTCACAAGACGGTTGGTGATACATATCTTATCAAATTCTACATACAAGGTATTGGGATAGTTTGGCGAAGCATGATAAATCTATGGAGTTAGGAAGTTAGGGGGAATACAGTCCTAGTATTCATCTCATATTGATTTCTACCAAAGCAATCAAGTTTTTTACTATTAATACAGTTTTCATTAAATTCCCTTATTTACTTTTTTGCATTTTTTCTGGCTACTTCAACAAGTTTTTGAGAGATATTCGACCTATTTCCTATAGGTTCGACCCAACTTTTATTGGGTTATATATTTGACAGCGGCTACATTATACTTCTTGGAGGTGTAGTTTTGGGTGACATCAAATTTTTGGTGTCGTTGCCATGGAATGCAGTTTTAGATTGAATGATTGAGTTTATTGAAGTCGTTGGTTTTTGTTTTTCTACTATTTTTGGGGATTACCCCGGTATATGAACGGTACTCAGAGTCATGATAATCCCTTTATACTACTTGAACTTGAGCTTGAAAGAAACCTACGACAGAATCGTAGGATGGTAGGACACAAGCATGGAGCTCACGATGAAACAAATCTCTTGAATCCTCAAGCTCCATTAGGTGTTCACAAAATAGCCATGCAAACCACTACTCAGCTATTGGATGGAGAGAATACGAGAAAGGATGCCACTCCCATCGTGCAGCTCAAGAAGAAAGAGGGAGACAACAAGAAGATTATTGAGCAGAACTCGACAGAGCTAGAAGAGAAAGAGATCAATCACCCTCAGATTTTCCATTTTTGCTAGCTTATTATGATCCGAAGGAAGATCTGGGGTATGCAGAGCCTGTCCAAATAAGATTTATCATTCTAAGTTTCCCCAAAGGGTGAAGTTTGATATTACAAGCTCAACGATCCAGTTGCTAAATCTGAAGTGTGTATTTTTTGGTCTACCAACTGATGACACCAATATGTACATCATGAATTTTGTTGGGATCTACACTTTGTATAATTTACCTGGGGTGAGTCAGGAAGCTTTATGATAGGTTATTCCTATTCTCTGTTACTGGTGAAATAACATTATGGTTGGGGAAACTACTTCATGAGTCTATCACTAATTGGAATGGGTTGCAAAAATAGTTTTAAGACTAATTTTCCCGCCTTTGAGAATGCTGCAGTTAAAGGATAAGATATATAATTTCAGGCAATTGTATTCTGAGTCATTGTACGAGACTTGGTTGCGATTCAAGAAAAAGTTAATGATTGTGCCTAGTCATCATATTTCAGGGAGAAATTTGCTTGAGATATTCTATAGAGCCCTGAATACTAATACTAAAGATATTATAGACACTATTACTGGAGAGGCATTCATAAGCCTTGATTGGGATTTAGATGGGGAAATCATAGATCAGGTCGCTAATACCAACCGAGGTTGGCATACTCGAGAAGTAGAAAAAAGAGCTAATACCTATGTTATTGGTGCTTTTAGTGAGTAAAGGATGATAAATGATATAATAGCTTAGGAGGTTGCACAACTAAGGGCAGAGATTGGGTTACTGATTAAGAAATTTTCCACTATGAATGGTATGAAAGTGAATGTAGTGGGCTCATGAGATAAGTCAGCTAGACATGATGAATCTGACCTCGAGGAGGAGGCAAAGTATTTATATTGAAAAATAATGGGTTTTTGAGCCAATGGACAAGGGTCCAATTGGGATTCTTGGAACTCAAGGTAAGGAAATCAAGGTCGGATATACTATAGGGATAGGTATAAGGATTGAAGTAAAGAGAGAAATAATGATAGGAGATTAAATGATGACTACAAGACGAAGAGTGGTGCTTGCATTCTGCTACGGAATAAAGATGTTGATTCTAGAATAGAAGCATTATTGTCAAAGTTGGTTAAGGGTTAGGAAAGTCAAGAGAGTTGCCTTAAGGATATTAAGCAGATATTTAAGACTATGCCAGAAGGTAGAATCGCACACTACTGCAATTATACAGCTTGAGCAGTAATTTGGTCAAATATCAGCTAAATTGAGTCAGTGTCAGCCAGTCACTCTTCCAAGCAACACTATGCAAAATTCAAAGAACGACAGTCACTATATACCTATTACTACTTAAAGTGGTAAAAACATTATTGATCCCTCTATGCCTATGGTTGATGAGCTAGGGAATGGTGTTGTTGATATTAATGATGCACCCAAAGCAGAATCTAAAATGTTAGTGACTAATGGTTAGTCATCACAAAAATTGATGAGTGTGATAAGCGAGTTGAGAAGGATAAAGGTAAGGGGAAGGAAGTCGAGCTAGCAGTGAAAACTATTACATGACCTCTCCTACCTTTTTCTCAAAAGTTAAAATTAAAGAATGAAGAAGAAAAGTACAAAAAATTTATTACTATGGTAAAGGAGTTGCGCTTGAACATCCCTTTTCTTGAAGCTCTTGAATAGATATCTAGTTATGAGAAATTTATAAAGGACTTGGTGACAAAGAAGAGAACAGTCGGTTATGAGGATATTGGGGATATAGAAAGCAGTGAGCTTAAGTTTAGGCTGAATAATTAGGAAGTAATGTTTAGGATTTGTAGAACGATGAAGCAGCCAACTGACACGGCCCAAACCAGGGCCTTGTCCTAATGGGCATCCCAAGTCCAACCAAGACAGTGGATCACCCCCAATACCCAACCCAACCATCCAAATGCATACCCTTAGTTGGATGAATTTCAAACATTTAACAAGATAGCATATGCGTACAAATCTAGAATCTGGGATAGGTCTATAACCGTGACCAATCCAAATGAGTCCAACCATCCAAACCTATCTGATAACCAAACCAAACCAAATGAAACCATAAACCAATGCATGTACCTCATACCAAATGAGTTTCATTGTAAAAATATGTATAATTCAAAACAAATGGATGGAAAAACCAACAATACTGCCCAAGGAAGTCAGCCCTAATACTAATGACAATACTCAGGCTGACACCAATACCGACACTTCCTATACCAACCCATAGTAGTTCCACAATAGACTCTAACCAAAGGAAAAATAATATCCGGCTAGGACATGTCCCCAACCATAGCAAAAACCAATATACAAAAGATGACCAAAGTATGTAAAGACACCCATAAATCAAATAGAGCCATCCAAAATATGGAGCGAGTTCCGGTTGCTTCATCTTCTTCTCTTGCACCAAAGGGTGCTACTTATGTGTCAGTTTTTTCTTGTGGTATTGGTTCAGGTCGGACTAGGTTATATGCTCTTGCTACTCGGTAGGAATCTGAGGCATCACCTGATATTATGACTTGTACATTACAACTTTTTTTTTATGATGTTTATTATTTACTTGATCTGGGTCCACTCCTTATTTTGTGACCCCATATGTGGCTATGAATTTTGGCTTTGATCCCAAGGTTATTTTGGATCTTTTTTCTATTTTTACCCTGGTCAGTGACTTTATTATTGTAAAAAGGGTTTATAGGGGGTGTGTGGTATCTATTGTGTAATACCCCAGGAAATTTTTCGTTGAAATGTTGTGCGTAAATATGTTGGGTTCTATCTTCTAGAATGAATTATAAATTTCTCATGCAAAATGCCTTAGATCATGACCCACCATTGCGTAGAATATCGAATAAGATTTCCAATGATATGTGGATCATCCAAAATGGACACCCGAGAGACGAGTTATGAACATTCCCTTCGAATCGTGAATAGTAGTGAACAGTAAAATGTGCAGGAAAAAGTACTGAGACCTAGCGTATTTTGCTCCAACTTTAAAAGATCATAACTAATTGTACATTATGATCTGGGTGATCTACCATATATCAACGGAAAGCTCTACGAGTCCTCTTTCTATTAAAATTGGTTTCATCCAATTTGTCTATCGAATAAAAAAGTTATGGTCAATCTAATTCAGCCTACCAAAAGTGAATTTTTAGGTAGAATTCAAATGATCATAACTCCTCGTACACAATGATATTGGTAAGATACTATATATCAACGGAAATATATGAGATTTATTTTTCTAATGAAATTGGTTTCATCCAATTTGGATATCGGAGTAAAACATTATGGTTGATCTACTTTAGACTATCAAAACAGTCCACCAAAGGATAGATTCGAGAATTATTTGATTTTTAGGGGTGTTTTGGTCATTCTCCCTCACCCAAAATACATCCAAACCCTATATTAAAGCCTACTAGAAGTATTATACGTTCTATTTCATCAAATTCCCTCAAAAAGAAAACCTTAAGCTCCTACATTGAACTTCAAGAACCTCCAAATTTCACCATTAATTCTGCAAATTTATTCAAGATTCCAAGTTCCTAGTTCAAGAATTCCAAGAACCATCATTCAAAGGCATGATTAACATCTCAAAAACGAGTATCAATCTAAAGTTTATCATTCAAGGTATGTAGGGTTTTTCAACAAGAACTCTCTTTCGTTCTTGTGCCCAAAAGTAATTTTCTTTACAAAGGCATGATTTTTATTTGATTTTTATGAATTTGAAGCATGAACCCATATCTTATGATGATTATTATGAAATCTTGATGTTTATGATTTTGAAAGATGAATTTACATGTGTGGAGATATAAAGCATGAATCTTGAACGATATTTATCATGATTTTGATATTTGGGTCTGAATCCCTATTGGAAATTGTGTTTTTTTTTAGAAAGTATGTGTTATAAGCACGTTGATCTTGAATATTTGAGATATTTTGAATGATTTGACCTCTTGGTCTTACTGAAGTTGTTTTGAACTCGAGTGTAAAAGAAATCCATAACATGGTTGATTTTGATAGATAGGAAGCATGATGGCTCCTGATGTACATTTATATATTACTGAAATTGTTTTGTTGTAGATTGTCTTTGAAATGATCTGAGCTAAGTCCAGGAGAAATCTTTAGCACCGAGTGGGAGGTATAAAGTGACCTTACTTCCCTAGAACTACGTGCCCCTGTAGGTGTGAGTCTGAGGCTGATTTATATAGTGATCACTAGTTTGTGTGGATTTGATATCGATAGTCGTACTCCGATGGCAAGGATAGGATGGATCTCCCCAACATGTGTTGTATGTTGGACTCCATGTAGCTCACATAGTTTATGTCGGTTACAGGGTCTCCCAGTGTGTGTGTGTTTCTTTGTGTCTATGGTGAATGGTGAAGTGATTTGAAAGTAGAATTTTGAAAGTTATTCTTTTGAAAGATTTAAATGATATTTACATTATCAGAATTGATATTCTTAATGAACTGAAAGTGATTGACAAATTATATGATGAGTCACATGTGTTATTGTACTTATTTCATCCTCTCATGATTATGATGATTCTCTTCGGGCTATGTGAGCCTTTCATATATCCTGCATATTTATTATAAATATTTATGATGATGATGTTTATACAAGTGCATACACCCCCATATTTTTGGTTTCTTTCCGTGGTACTGATCCACATCTTTGGATGTGGGCTGTATTTTCTCAGAATGTAGGTTCAGGTGCTCAGTTTCAGGTTTGATAGTGATTCTTCAGGCACGTTGTTCTACATTCTCTGTTATGGTGAATCCTCATGTTCCGAGGATGTGATTTCTGATGTTGGTTTCACGGAATTATTTACATTTGATAACTACGTATGAGTCAGTTGGGGCATGTCTTAATGGTTCACTGGTTTTATTAATTTTCTTAGAGACTTGTCAGACTAGTATAGATTTTGGGAGTTGACTAATAAGTCGTATTTTATTATCTTTCTAAAATTCTTTTATTCTTGGATGATGATTAATCTATTGATATTTGAGGGTTATTTATGGAAACCCCATTGATTTGTGTTGAATTGAATTAAAATGGATCAAAGGGTTAGCTTGGGGCTACTCGTAGCTTCAAGAACCATGTGACGCTCCGGGACCTATTTTTTGGGGCGTTACAAACTTGGTATCAGAGCCTAAAGTTTTAAGGTGTCCTAGGGAGTCTGACAAGCCATATTAAGTAGAGTCTTGATCATCGGTGTGTAGCGCACCACATCTATGAGCAAGAGGCTATAAGAAGTTTTAGGAAAAAGTGTTATTCTTTCTTTCAGAAGTCTATTATGCTTAAAGTGTGCTCCTGTGTTGTTTGTGAGAAAGAAAGATGGATCTTTGCATATGTGCATTGATTATCGCCAACTGAATAAAGTCACCATAAAAAATAAGTACCCCCTTCTGAGAATAAATGATTTGTTTGACCAATTGCAAGGTGCAAGTTATTTCTCAAAGATAAACCTTCATTCTAGCTATCATCAACTCAAATTTAGGGAGTGTGACATCCCAAAAACCACTTTCCAAACTCGTTATGGCCATTTTGAGTTTCTTGTTATGTCTTTTAGGTTTACTAATGCCCCAGCAGTTTTTATGGACCTCTTGAATTGAGTGTTCAGACTATATCTGGATATGTTTGTCATAGTGTTCATCGATGATATACTGGTGTACTCCCATAGTGAGAATGAACTCATCTCCGAACTGTCTTACAAACCCTTAGAGATCACAAGTTGTTTGCCAAGTTCAGTAAGTGTGAGTTTTAGCTAAGGTCAGTTGCTTTTCTGGGTTATATCATTTCTTCCGAGGGTATTAGAGTTGATCCCCAAAAGACCGAAGCTGTTAGAAATTGGCCTAGACCTATTTCTCTGACTGATATCCGAAGTTTCTTAGGTTTAGATGGCTATTACCGCTGTTTTGTTGAGGGTTTATCCTCTATAGCGTCTCCTATGACTCAGTTGACCCAAAAGAAAGTGAAGTTCTTGTGGTCCAAATCTTGTGAGAAGAGTTTTCAGGAGTTGAAGACTCGACTCACTTCAGCCCCTATTTTGACTTTGCCTAATGGTGTTGATGGTTTTGTGGTGTACTATGATGCTTCGAGAGTTGGGTTAGGTTGTGTATTGATGCAGAAGGGTAAGGTGATAGCTTATGCTTCTAGACAGTTGAAACCCCATGAGAAAAATTACCCCACCCATGACCTTGAGTTGGTTGCTGTTGTGTTTGCTTTGAAAATCTGGAGACACTATTTGTATGGTGTCCATGTTGATGTTTTCACTGATCATAAGAGTCTGCAGTATGTGTTTACCTAGAGAGAATTAAATCTTAGGCAGAGACGATGGTTAGAATTGTTAAAGAACTATAATATGAGTGTGTTGTACCATCCGGGCAAGGCCAATATTGTGGCGGATACCCTAAGTAGAGTGTCCATGGGTAGTGTTTCGCATGTGGTAGAAGGTAAGAAAGAGTTGGCTCGTGATGTACATTATTTGGCTAGATTGGGGGTTAGGTTGTTTGACTTTGTTGAAGGCAGTATAGGGGTTCAGAGTAGTTCCGAATCCTCCTTGATTTCGGAAGTGAAGGAAAAGCAATACTTAGATGCTAGTTTGGTCAGACTGAAGGAGTCAGTCAAGGACCAAAAAGTAGAGGTTTTTTCTCGAGGGGGAGATGGTGTGTTGAGATTGCAGGGTAGATTATGTGTCCCGAATGTTAATGATCTCAGATAGAGGATTATGGCTGAAGCGCACGGGGTACCTAGACTTGTGGGAAATCTAGTAGTGGAGTGGCATGAAGAAAGATATAGCAGCATTTGTAGCTAAGTGTGCAACATGCCAACAGGTTAAGGTTGAACACCAAAGACCTGGTGGTATGATGTAAGAGTTTAGTATTCCCACCTGGAAGTGGGACGAGATAAATATTGACTTCATGATTGGTTTACCTCCTTCCCGACGCCACCATGATTTCATTTGGGTTGTGGTTGATAGGTTGACTAATTTTACTCATTTCTTGCCTGTTCATACTTCATATACTGCTAAGGATTACGCTAGATTTTATATCTAAGAGCTAGTCAGACTGCATGGAGTTCCCTTGTCTATCATTTCGGATAGGGGTACTCAGTTCACTTTGCAATTTTGGAAAGCTTTTCAGAAGGGTCTTGGTATCCAAGTGCTTTTGAGTTCTGCTTTTTATCTGCAGACCGATGGTTAGGATGAGCGGACCATCCAGACCTTAGATAATATGTTGAGAGCTTGTGTACTTGACTTTAAGGGAAGTTGGGATGATCACTTACCGTTGATAGAGTTTGCTTACAATAACAGTTTCCACTCTAGTATTGGCATGGCTCCATTTAAAGCCTTATATGGGAGGAAGTGTAGATCACCCATAGGTTGGTTCGAGGTGGGTGAAGCGGCTGTGAGTGGTCCTGATTCGGTATTTGAGGCTATGGAAAAAGTTAAGTTGATTAGGGAAAGGTTGAAAACTGCACAGAGTCGTCAGAAGTCATATGCGGATGTTAGAAGGAGAGACCTTGAGTTTGAAGTTGGTGACCTAGTGTATCTGAAAATTTCACCCATGAGGGGGGTGAAAAGATTCGGAAAGAAGGGGAAGCTTAGTCCCCGTTATGTTGGTCCTTAAAAAATTCTTAGCTGTGTTGGTAAGGTAGCTTATGAGGTCGAGTTTCCTTCCAAGTTGTCCTCTGTTCATCCAATATTCCATGTCTCCATGCTTAGAAAGCATATTAGCGATGTTGTGGTAGTGGATTCCTCTGTGAGTGCTGACATTCAATAAAATCTTTCTTTTGATGAGATTCCTGTTGAGATTCTTGATTTCAATGTCCAAAGACTAAGGAACAAAGAAGTTTCCTTGGTCAAGGTGTTGTGGCGAAACCAATCTGTTGAGGGTGCAACTTGGGAAGCTGAGGTGGATATGTGATCCAAGTACCCGCACCTATTTTCTGCGAACTCCGATCAAGCCGAAGGTACCATTCTTTCCTAAATCATGCACTTTTGATAAAAGTTGCAGCAGTTCGGCTGTTATGTATAATGTGTTCAGCTGTAGTTTCTTGAATTTATGCATTCTATGTTGCATTCGGAGTGAGAAACGATGTGGTGATGAGTCTAACAAATGGTTTCAGCTGTATGCTCTATTCCCTATCTGATCTTGGCATGTCTAGAGTCATTCGAGGATGAATGTTTCTAAGAGGGGAATGATGTAATACCCCAGAAAATTTTTCGTTGAAATTTTGTGCGTAAACGTGTTGGGTTCTATCTTCTAGAATGAATTATCAATTTTCCATGCAAAATGTCTTAGATTATGACCCACCATTCCGTATAGTATCGAATAATCTTTCCAACGATATGTGGATCATCCAAAATGGACACCCGAGCGATGATTTATGAACATTCCGATCAAACCGTGAATAGTAGTGAACAGTAAAACGTGCAGGAAAAAGTACTAAGGCCTGGCATATTTTTGCTCCAACTTTAAATAATCATAACTCCTTGTACATAATGATCTGGGTGATCTACTATGTATTAACGGAAATCTCTACGAGTCCTCTTTCCAATGAAATTGGTTTCATCCAATTTGTCTATCGGAGAAAAAAGTTATGGTCGATCTACTTCAGCCTATCAAAAACGAATTTTTGGATCAAATTCAAACGATCATAACTCCCCGTACACAATGATATGGGTGAGATACTATATATCAATGGAAAGATATGAGAGTCCTATTTCTAATGAAATTGGTTTCATCCAATTTGGATATCGGAGTAAAACGTTATGGTTGATTTACTTCAGACTTTCAAAACAGCCCATCAAAGAACAATTCGACAATTAATTGATTTTTAGGGGCGTTTTGGTCATTCCCCCTCACCCAAAATCCGTCCAAACGCTATATTAAATCCTATTAGAAGCATTATATGTTATATTTCATTAAATTCCCTCAAAAAGAAAACCTTAAGCTCCTACATCCAACTTCAAGAACCTCCAAAGTTCACCATTAATTCTGCAAATTTATTCAAGATTCCAAGTTCCTAGTTCAAGAACTCCAAGAATCATCATTCAAAGGCACGATTAACATCTCAAAAACGAGTATCGATCTAAAGTTCATTATTCAAGGTATGTGGGGGTTTTCAATAAGAACTCTCTTTCGTTCTTGTGCCCAAAAGTAATTTTCTTTACAAAGGCATGATTTTTATTTGATTTTTTACGAATTTGAAGCATGAACCCATACTTATGATGATTATTATGAAATCTTGATGTTTATGATTTTGAAAGATGAATTTACATGTGTCGAGGTATAAAGCATGAATCTTGAACGATATTTGTCATGATTTTGATATCTGGGTCGTGAATCCCCATTGGAAATAGTATTTTTTTTAGAAAGTATGTGTTATAAGAACGTTGATGTTGAATATTTGAGATATTTTGAATGATTTGACCTTTTGGTCTTAATGGAGTTATTTTGAACTCGAGTTTGAAAGAAATCCACAACGTGATTGATTTTGATATATGGGAAGTATGATGGCTCCCGATGTATATTTATATATTACTGAAATTGTTTTATTGTGGATTGTCTTTGAAATGATCTGAGCTATATCCGAGAGAAATCTTTAGCACCGAGTAGGAGGTATAAAGCGGCCTTACTTCGCTAGAACTACGTGCCCCCGTAGGAGTGAGCCTGAGGCTGAGTTATATAGTGATCAGTAGTTTATGTTGATTTGATATCGATAGTCCTACTCCGATTGCAAGGATAGGACGGCTCTCCCCAATGTGTGTTGTACGTTGGACTCCATGTAGCTCACATAGTTTATGTCGGTTACATGATCTCCCAGTGTGTGTGTGTGTTTCCCTGTGTCTATGGTGAATGGTGAAGTGATTTGAAAGTAGAATTGTGAAAGTTATTCTTTCAAAAGATTTAAATGATATTTACATTATGAGAATTGATATTCTTGATGAACTGAAAGTGATTGACAAATTATATGATGACTCACATGTGTTATTGTACTTATTTCATCCTCTCATGATTATGATGTTTTTCTTCAAGCTATGTGAGTCTTTCATACATCCTGCATATTTCTTATAAATATTTAGTATGATGATGTTTATACAACTGCATACACCCCCATATACTCGGTTCCTTTCCATGGTACTGACCCACATCTTCAGATGTGGGCTGCATTTTCTTGGAATGTAGGTTAAGGCGCTCAGTTCCAGGTTCAATAGTGATTCTTCAGGCACGTTGTTCTATATTCTCTGTTGTGGTGAGTCCTCATGTTCTGAGGACGTGATGTCTAATGTTGTTTTCACGAAATTTTTTACATTTGATAACTGAGTATGAGTCAGTTGGGGCATGTCTCAATGGCTCGCTGGTTTTATTGATTTTCTTAGAGGCTTGTCAGACTAGTATAGATGTTGGGAGTTAAATAATAAGTCGTATTTTGTTATCTTTCTGAAATTCTTTTATTCTTGGATGATGATTACTTTGTTGATATTTAAGGGTTATTTATGAAAACCCCATTGATTTGTGTTAAACTGAATGAAAATTGCTCAAAGGGTTAGCTTCGGGCTACTCGTAGCCTCAAGCACTATGTGATGCTTTGGGACCCATTTTCTAGGGTGTTACATATTAGTAGTAAGGAAACCTTGGTAGATTTGCTTGAACTTGATATTGTGGATTTTTATGTTATCCTAGGGATAGCTTGGTTACATTCTTGCTATGCATTCTTGGATTGTCGGACCTGTAAGGTTGTCTTTAGGTTCCTTGGTGAACCAGTTATTGAGTGGGAGGGTGGTTACCTAGCTCCTAGGGGAGGTTTATTTCATATCTTAGAGCTCAGAGGCTTATCTCTAAAGGGTGTCTCTATCATCTAGTCCGGTTTAAAGATTCTAACCTAGAAGGTCCTTCTTTTTATTCAATTTTGGTGGTGAACTAATTTCCTAAGGTCTTTTCAGATGATCTTCCTAGTGTTCCTCCAGATTGGGAGATTTGGGTTGGGATTGATTTGGTTCTAAACACTCATTCGATATTTTTTCCTTCTTATAGAATGGCTCCAGCTGAGTTGAACAAACTCAAGGATCTTCTGGATAAGAGTTTCATCATCCTAGTGTATCCCCGTGGGGTGCACCAGTTTTATTTGTGTGCATGAAGGATGGTTCCCTTCGGATGTGCATTGACTATAGATAGTTGAAAAAGGTAACAATTAAGAACAAGTATCCTCTTCCAAGGATAGATGACTTATTTGATCAGTTATAGGGTGCCAAATTCTTTTCTAAAATAGATCCATCATTAGCTTAAAATTAGGGAGGTGGATATTCCTAAGACAACTTTTCGTACTTAGTATAGACACTTTGAGTTCTTGGTTACGTCATTCAGTTTGAATAATGCCTCGGCATCTGATGAACAAGGTTTTCAAGCAGTTTCTGGATCTCTTTGTCATTGTGTTTATTGATGACATTATGGTGTATTCTAAAAGCAAGGTGGAACATTTTAATCCTATCCGTGTGGTGTTGTATCCCTTACAGGAGCAATAGTTGTATGCCAAATTCTCTAAGTGTGAGTTTTGGTTGAACACTATAACTTTTCTGGGCCGTATTATTTCTAGTGAGGGAATCATGGTGGATACCCAAAAGGTTGCGATGGTGAAGAGGTGGCCTAAACCCACAACTCTAATAGATATTTGGAGTTTCTTGGGTTTGGTCGGTATTATAGGAGATTTGTGGAAAGATTTTTGAATATTGATCTGGGAAAGGATTCCAGGAAAGTCTTTCCCTACTTTTGATGAAAAAATTCCTCTGCCTTCACTTCCTTCAAATCCTGAAGAAAGAGGCGGTAGAAAAGCATTGGAGAAAGTCTCCAACAATAATGACTCTTCAACATTATCACCCCTTACCTGATCCCATTCCTTGTACCACTGGTACGCCACATCCTTTAGCTGATAAACAGTAAAATTCACCCTTTCCATATTCGTGGCCTGCATCACCCTAAATATTTTCTCCATTTAATCCAAGAAACCCTGAGGATCGTCCTATACCTTTACACTAGTAAAAGTAGGAGGATTCATTTTCATAAAATGGACAACCCTTGTAGCCTCAACAGATGACACACCGGATGCACCTCACGCAGCCTGAGCATTAACCAACTTAGCAATAACATGAATCGATTGACGAAATTCTGCATTAGTCACCTCACCTTGAGGAGGACTAGTTGCCATCGGTGGAACTCCAGAAACATCAGGGACTGGACCCATAAACCTAGTATAGATCCCCTGAGTAGAGCGTGTCCCATCAACATCTTCCACAGTTTGGACAGAAGAGTTTTCATGAGCTTTAGATCATCAAGACATGATCTAAAAGATAAGCAAATGGAAATCAGAAGAATCTAATACCTTAGACTCCAAGCTTGAAAATAGAATACCAAGAAAGAGAAACAGTTCCTAAATGCCTTGTAGCCTCTCCTTTATGAGTGTGGCGCGCTACACATACCTAAAAGAGACTTTATTAGACATGACTTTGTGGACTACCCAATTGACCATGAACCTAAAGCTCTGATACCAACTTGACATGACCCAAACCGAGGCCTTGTTGTAATGGGAATCCTAAGTCCAACCAAGGCTGAGGACCACCCCTAATACCCAACCCAACCATCCAAACGCATGCCCTTTGTCAGATGAATTCCAAACATATAACAAGATAACGTATGTGTCCGAATCCAGACTATGGGTTAGGTCTATGACCATGACCAATCCAAATGAGTCCAACTGTCCAAACCCATCCGATAACAAAACCAAACCATAAACCAATGCATGTACCTCAAACCAAATGAGTTCAATTGTAAACATATATATAATCCAACACATAGAAGGATAGAACAACCAACAATATCATCCAAGGGTGTTAGCCCCAATACCAATACTAAGGCTAACACCAATATCAACACCGCCCATACCAACCCATAGTAGTTCAACAATATCCTCTAACCAAAGGAAAAATAATATCTGATTGGGACATGCCCCCAACCATAGCCAAAACCAATATCCAAAATATGACCAAAGTATGTAAAGACACCCATGAATGAAATAGAGACTACCAAAATATGGAAGCTCACCACTTCAATCCAATAGCTGACCTCGAAATTCGATCACTAAGCAAGAGGAGCAGAATGTCCAGTTCCTGCATCGCATGGGGATATATCCGCTCAAAGACAGGTTAACGGGTGAACGCTAGCAATCACTCAGGATAAGGAAAAAATAATTCCTGCTATTAAAACCAAGTAAACCAACCATATGCATTCACAACCATATACACACGCACACACACACACATATATATAACCATGCCGACAAAAAGAATCAAGTTTAGCATACCATTAAAACTATTAACTTGGGTATGAGTAGCTTAACCATTCTAGCACTACATACGGGATATATGGGTCAAGTGTAACCCCTTGAACGGGTCTCGATGGGTGTAGCTGCATTAAATAGAGATACTATAAGAGTAGGGTATTCCCGAGTACCCTTCGCTCTCCATGAAACATATGTACAAGTGTACTTAGGTGAGTACAGTGTACCCCATAAGTATCACATATGGTCGTCATAACCAACCCTCATGTCGGTAAATATGAGTTTCCAAGGTCTGTCCATTAGACTCATACCTTCCATAATTAGCTATCACAACTGTCCATTATTGCGCAATTAAAACCATTACCATACAACCAAACCAACATTCCATTTATTATTAACCAAGGCTATAAGTAGTGGTATCGTCATACCGACTGTAACTTGTAAGTAATGTACTTAGCCAACCATTTTATAGAAATAAGGGATTTCTATGTACCCAAAGATTACACTATCAAGTTATCTTAGAGAAGTCCCTTATACCCCACAAGTGTTCCATTATTAGGTTTTCTTGATAAAATCCCATGTACCCCACAAGGAAGTTTATTTAACCATAACCATAACCACCAAACCTTATTGTTTTAACCATTCCAAAGCATTTAAACCATTTACACCATTTAAGGTTCCATTTCCAAACCATACCATGTAATAGTTTTATTAAAAGTCCAATAATATAGTAAAAGTATTCTCATAGGCATTTTATCAAACATGTTGAGGACATAGTGTTTCCAAAACCAAATCCAATTACCAATTAACCATTCCCATACAACCAATTGTCCAAACCACCATTAAAGCATGTAATTACATAATTAAAACATAGAAAATCCATAATCAAACATTTAATACCAAAACCCCAACATATATTTGAAAACCCAAAATCATACAATAATCATGCCATAAAAATATTGTATCAAATATGCCTTTAGTTGGAACTAACAATGAGGGAGGAGTATCTTGCCCTAAATTAAATGATAATGGAGAGAAATTACCTTGGCAAGCCCTAAATTGATCCTCTAGATGAAACCCTAGCCTTTCTTTACCTAAGAGCCTTAAAGAGAATTAAAGAGTGTTTTAAGAGAGTTTCTAATTATTTAAAAATAGAATAAAAGGATAAATAATGTCCCAAGTATGATATAAGTCATGGGAACTTAAGAGATTAAGTGGGGAAATGTCTAGATTACCCCCAACTTAATCTACTTAAAATTCTCATCAGATGGTAGGACTACCTCATACCAATCGTACCCTCCAATACGAGTGATACCCATTACTTGTACCCTAGGCCTCCCTCTTGGACCCAACACTATCCACTATATGACTTACCCAAACTAAATTATACCTAAACCATACGATCAGTGCCCCTAAACCGTATCCCTATCAGAATGAAATCAAAGAAAGTTTGAATATTGTCCACTATAGGAGTTAATGGTATGACTCGTACCCTAACTCATGACCCATGGGGAGCCACTCGTACTTAGATCTAATTTATTTTACTAAGTCTCGGATTAAGTAAAGGAAAACCCCAACCCTATGAACCGTTACTAACTATACGACTTATACCACCAGAGTTGTACCCATTCCAGAAACCAATCCAACCCATCAACTAACATTGGTTAGCAGACGACCAAGAGCATACCAATCATAACCTATCATATGATGGATACCCATAAGTCGTATGATGTCCAAAAACTAGAAATCCAGAAAGTTTTCCAAGATTATAAAATCCAGTGTGTTTCACCAACCAAAATAAGGGTGGTTTTTGTAATAGAAAATGTTGATGACCCTAGAGGTCAATCTGATATAAGCCTCGCTAAAGTTTGATTAGACAAGGAAACTGTGTCATGATGTGATGTTAAATCAGGCACTTTATGAGAGGTAACCCATGGGCTTGTTGTTGAAGACTGAGTATCTAATATAGCCACGTCGTATCGCGATGTTAAATCAAATGAAGGTTGTAAGGCAACCCAATATTTTAGTGTTCACTTTGTTTTTTGTTTTTTCAGGCTAAAGTCATAGGAAAACACATAAAAGCTGGTAAAATTTGCAAAATTAAGATAAGTCCATGTAAGCTGAAATATGGACCCACTTATGGGGATCGTAAGCCCCACCTACGCCAGGTAAGTGGAGCAGTAAGTGTTAGAGAGAATATTTAAGGATTTTGGGGTCTCTGAAGTTGTACTTATGAACCCACTTACAGGGGTCATAATTACAACCAATGAACCCATAAGTGGTTC
Organism: Capsicum annuum; assembly: GCF_002878395.1. Taxonomy (NCBI): domain Eukaryota; kingdom Viridiplantae; phylum Streptophyta; class Magnoliopsida; order Solanales; family Solanaceae; genus Capsicum; species Capsicum annuum. The sequence goes on along the minus strand of NC_061112.1, from coordinate 88,906,555 downwards.
ATTGAAATCAGAGATTAAATGGTCACTTACGGTGGCTAATTTACGGGTCGTAAGTGGCACTTATAGGGCATAAGTGGTCCAATAAGTGGACTAAAAAATTGAGGGGTCATAGTTATTAAAACTGGGTCTGGCACAAGTGACCTGACCCAATTCCATCAAACCCCCACTCTTAAAAACCCCAAAATCGATCCATTTACCCCACTTTCTCTAATTTTAAAGCTTCCCTCTAAATTTCAAACTCTCCACCTTCCTTTTCTCACTATAAAAATTAAAAGTCTCTCAAAATATTAGTACTTGTACGCACAACGAACAAAATTGTTATTTTCATCAAGCTTAATAAATTTCTACTTCAATCATCTACAACTAAGGGAAAATTATTGGCTCCTATTGGTGCATTGTTTTATTAGAAAAGGACTTGAGTTTGTACTTAAAATAGTCCTGAAAGTAGAGTAAAAATCTTTAGTCTCGATAATCAGGAGCCTAGAATTGTTAAAATTTAAACTTGTTGCATAATTCTTGATTGAGAAACCTGTGATCATATTCTACATAGAAGTAGAAGTTGAATAAGTAGATGAAAATCCAAAATTCTTGAGAATTACCTTTGAAATTGAATTGATATATGTTATACTGTATGAAATCAGACTTAAGAGTACAATATACACTATGTGGGCTAAAAGATTTAATAAAAAAATAAAGAACCCTCAGGAGCACTTACGAGCCTCGTAAGTAGTAGTTACAGGCTACAAGTGGCCTTATAGGTGTCAGACCTAAAGCCCTAAAACTTCAGGAATTTTTCTAACACTTACGAGGGCATCTACCCCCTAATGGAACTTACGGTTCGTAGGTGGGTTCGTAAGTTCCATGCCCTGTGTATTCTAATTTTTTCCAACATCTTTTGTTCCTTTTTTCTATTTCAAGCACTAACAACTACTTTTACAGGTATGATGGCACCAAAATTAGCATAAAATAAGAGAGTCCAATTTAGAGTCTGAGATGAGTCTCCTAAGAGGAGTGCCTCAGTAGAGGTGTACCTGGTAAGCCAAGGTAGACCACTGGTCCCAAATAGGTTGTAGCTACAACAGTTGTGGATGCATTGGGTGTTCAACCCATACAAGCCCCATAGGCACCATAGGTAGAGGCCTAGCCTCCATTACCCGTTTCTTCAGAACAAGACCTCGAATAAAGAATTTGAGTCAAACACTACCGCACTCTTCCCAGTTTGAGGAGGAAGAAGATAATACAGAGGATGAAGTAGATTCACAGTCATGTTCTAGAGATTAGGTTTAGTTTAGAGCAATTTTTGGTTCTACAGAAGAGGATAATTCACTCGGCTCCCAGTCTAAGTAGGGATCAGAGGATGCATCCAATTCAGATAGCGAGTCAGCTTCAGGATATTGCACCTAATTCTAAGGAGGGTGTAACTCAAATCTTACTGGAGATTTTATCTTTATCAGCACAGGATACTTCACCAGATGCACAGGACACTCAGACCCCTATTCCACCATTGACTTCCCCAGTATCTAATTCCACATATATCTCATTTGTGCCTATTACTAAAATTTCTCCAAGATGGTATATAGAGAGGTTGTAGCATATTGTTGAGAGAGATAGATTACTTACCGAGCAAGGTTGGTTGAAGAGAAATATTGTAGCAAAGTAAAGGATTGATTTGATGGGGCTAGAAGGAGCACTAAACCCACAGGACTCTTTTGATAAATATTAGTAAGGATGGATGGCTCGGCCCTAAGGTTTGTGCATCCTATCTCGAGTTTGGGAGTTTTATGCTTCTTTTGCCTCTATAATTAATTTGAGTACCCCACCTGAGGGTAAAGGTATTGAGCATCCTTAACTAAACCATTCTTTGGTTAGGGGGTTAAAGTAGACATTTTTTAGGAGACCATCTGCTGAGTATTATTTAGGCTGGAGTATATTTGATCGGTATCAACAATGGAGTTTGATTTTTGGATAAGATTAGCATGAGATAGATGCGCTATGAGAGATATAAAATACAAATGCAAGTGGCTCGACTCGTGTAGGTGGATAGAAATCTAAATTTCTACCTTGGGAACTAATTCCCCATAGATAAAGGGCGGGGGAAGATAAAAAAGGCGCCGTTGTATTTTGAGATGAAATTTTGGTGGACCGTGTTACATTATAGGGAGAGTCCAACTTCGTCGAAAAACATACTTACATGGGATTGAGCTGTATTGATTGCCATCCTATTTGCTGGATATGATATTGATTTTGCAGTGTTGATCCTACTGGAGATTTATGTTAGTGAATTCAGTGAGATCACCACTCCTCTTTTACTTTATTTAATCTAATATTTATATGATGCGGTTGGTGCGCCAACTATTCCTGATGTTGATCATAGTATTAAGGTCACGAGCACAATAAATATTGGTTTATTAAAGGATTTGATAAACTTGGTCCTTGCAAAGAGAGTTCAACCACCTTTTACTGCTATTTTGTTCCATTTTAAGAAACCTTCAAGTTTGGTTGAGCCTATTGATAGATTGGATGGTGGTACTGATATTGAGATGGGTGAATAGAGAGATGAGCCTATTAGTACTATTGGTGAGTAGGCTATGACCACATCTACTGTAGCCCTAACTTGTACTTTTGAGCCAGTTGGAGCGTTACTTTGCCTTCTAGCACCATACCGCAGTTACTGGTTTGATTAGTATGTTGTTCAAGTTTCTTCAGTGCATAGTTAAGAAAAAAGATGAGGTGACTTCCTACCACACTCAGATGGAGTCTCACTTAGATGCACTATATGGATAGATCCAACCTTGGGTCCAGACAATACTTAAGATTGTTGAGGCTCGATTTGAGGTAAGGATGAGGGCAGAGATGGTAGATTATATAAGGGTTCTTTATGCTTGGATTGGTAGATTTGTGGATAGGATGACTGCACGGTTGCATGAGGTTCGATCTCTCAATTTGAGTGGCTTCCGTAAGAAGATGGCTATATTGCTCGCTAAGGTGTGATCACTAGCAGAGAGCCAAGTTCCAGTCATCCCTCCAGTTATTTCATTTTTTACATAGTCATTGCCTACACCTCCACATCTAAGATTTGATTTATTTGCTGAGAAGGATCCGGTCATGATTGTTGGGACCAAGAGAGGTCGAAAGAAGGATCTGCAGGACTTTACTTTACCCTTTGATCAGGCCATGAAAAGATCCGCTCACAATTCTAGGGTGTCCACAGTAGTTTATGTGTAGAGATGAGTTGAGGTAGAAGTGGGTGCATCGTTTAGCCACGAGATGCCCCGAATAGGGGCGAGTTTGATATGGATGCCTAGAGCGTCATAGGTTTTTGTTTATTTCCTTATTTTATATTGTATTTATGCACTGGGGATAGTGCAGAGTCTTTAGTTGGGGGTAGGGGTGTACTAGTGTAACACCCTATATTTCTGTAGCATAATCTAAGTTCCAGTACATGAGTATTCATATATAAAATTTTTGAAAGACTTATTATTTTTCATTTTATAGCATGCCATTACATTGGAAATTCAATTAACTTTCCAACGATATAAAATTTGCCAAAATTTAATAATAGGGTAAGAAGTTATGATGATTTTAAATTTCAATCGTTAAACACCATAATTATAACCCTCAGTGCATCGCATAGGTAGTACAAATGACAATTGTCAAATTTCAAGTATGACTCCACAATCATGGCACATCGCGGAGAAGGGTTAATTCTCGTTTGTCATTTTCCAGTGGGTTTTCATGATGTTGGCGCATCACAGAGGTGGCCAAAATGGCATCCAAAGCTTTACCGCGATGGCACCACATCGCAATGTTTGTCCAAGTCCCAGTTGTCTATTTCCTAGTGGCTTGGCATGATAGTGGCGCATCGCGCCAAGGCCAAAAATTGGACTTTTTAGTTTTCAGCTTCCCTTTTTAAATTCGTCCAATGGCAATTGGGTCTTCTTCCATGGCCCTAATAACCTAAAACACAAAATTTAGCCTCAATTTACCTAAATAGTCATTCATTATTCAACTCTTCTTCAAAATTGAAGATCCCCTTTTCAGAAACAAGAACCCTAGCTCTCAAATTCAAGGCAATTTCTCAAGAACTCTTCATCAATCCTCCCAAATTCATTATCCCAGGTATGTTGGATGTTCATCCATGGATTCCATTCTTCCATGGAGTCCAAGTATCCATTTTAATTTCAAAGCTATGATCTTTTCAAGATCCATGATATTAAATTATGAGTTCATCCATTAATCTCGATAAACTTTGATTTGATACCATACTTTAATAAAGTTCTTTTTGTTATTCGATTTCTCATGCTTTGGTGTTATCATTTATTGAATTAAATCATGAATTTGTGTTTTCCATGATAATTTCATGTCAATTATGCCGGTCTTTTAGTATTTTTATGATTATTTTAAACCATGAACTATAAGTGTTTGATAAAATGCCTACAAGATCAATTTATTTAATAAGAGTCTTCATGCCATGTCCTTCAATATTTTAGTGTGATGCTACTACTATTGTTTTGAGTCCTGAGGGTATTGAATACCTGAAACTATAGTTGTTTACTTAATCTTATCTCAGTATCATTAGAATAACTTTAGATTATATCATAAGCATTATTAGAATAGTTAGTTAAACTCAAAATAGTCTAGTATCTTAGTGTTATTCAATTGGGAGTAGGATTTAGCACCGAGCGAGTATAGCGATGGCAGCTTCCCCATCAGATAGGCAGAGTCGTTAATAGCAGTCCCTATACTCCAAAACTATGTAGCCAGTGTAGGATAGGAGTAGTCACCCATCAGATTAGGCTTGACTATCACGCAGTGGTCACCCATCAGTTCAGGCTTAACACCCTTAGTACTTTGGACATTATGTCAGTCTAGTGGATCCACATAACAAATGTTAGTACCTCCCACAGTCTCAGTCGTAGTTCCAGTTCAGTTATTCCATCTTAGTATTGTTTGACCAAAGCATATAGATTTCAGTTATTTCAGTATATAAGTGATTACAGATTTCATCCAATTTATGTCATATGATTAGTCATGCATCCTAAGTGTCTATAGATTTTTATGTATTTTTAGTATTTTACAGACTTTTATGCATGTTCAGTATCTACAGCTTTCATGTTCTCTATTCAGTATTCTATGCTTTACATGTATATTCAGATAAATCATTACTCCTATTCATGAAACCTTGCATGTTAGCCTACCTCATTTAGCATACCAGTACATTCAAAGTACTGATTGCATACCTTTATTTTGCACTATAATGTCTCATATCATAGGTGCTGACGCTTAATTCCCGAATCATACTTAGATTCCCAGATTACCAGCCAGCACAGTAGTAGTGGTGAGTCCTTATCATCCGAGGATAGACTATTTCTTTATGTCATTATTTTAGTAGTTAGCAGAGTTAGTTGGGAAACTATCCCATCAACTCTCAGTCAGTTAGTTTTAGAGGTTTTTCAGACATTAGAGTCAATTATTTAGTATTCAGATATTTCAGTCAGTTAGTTATCCAGTTTATTAGTATTTTCTCTGACTCTGATAGTTGTTTTCTATAGATTTATATTCCAGTATTAATTCAGTATTAAAACCTTATGGAAATATCAGTTATTTTCTTTGGCATATATAACTATATTATCCAGTGCACACAGTAGGTTCCATCTCATGGGTTAGCTTGTGGTCCCTTGGGAATGTAAGCATCGTGTTATGACTAGAAGTTAGTCTCGGGTCGTTACAAACTTGGTATATAAGCGAGGTTTTAAAGTGTCCCAGGAAATCTGAAAGCCGCATCGAGTAGAGTCTTGTGCATGGAGGTGTAGCATGCCATACTTATGGATAAGAGGCTACAAGGAATTTAGGAAAAGTTTTCCTTCTGTCAGTATTCATGTCGTGCGATTGAGCATAATCTTAAGTTAAACTCTCAGTCTAATCCATTTTATCCTTCCATTTATAGAACATGACTCCCAATAAGAGTAGGAACTCAGCCAGCCCCTCATCGTATCTAGGCAGACCCTCTGGATGAGCATTTCTCTCACGCATAATTTAGGGTTGCGTTCACTACTCTAGGCAACTCTGTAGCAGCATAGAATAAACATCCAGCTATTGTTCTGGCCATCCCAGTGGCCAATACTATTGCAACCAAAATTTGGGACTTAACCCGGATGAATCCTCCTTCCTTCATGGGATCCAAGTCTGAAGAGGATCCATAGGAATTCTTAGATATGGTTTAAAAGGTAACAGATTCTATGGGGGTGACGTCTAGTCAGAGTGTCGAGTTGGTTGCATATCAATTATAGGATGTAGCCCATACTTGGTTTAAGTAGTGGAAAGTTGATAGAGGTGTTGATATAGGGCCTATAGAATGGAAAGAGTTTGCCATGACTTTCTTGGATAGATTCTTTCCATTAGAGTTAAGGGAGGCTAGGGTGTTAGAATTTATTAATTTGAGGCAAGGCAGCATGAGTATGAGGGAGTATTCTATTAAGTTCACTCAGTTAGCTAGATATGTTCCTCATGTGGTAGCTGACAGTAGGTCCAAGATGAGTAAGTTTGTGTCTGGCATATCCGATAGTGTGGTCAAGAAGTGTAGGACCGCAATGTTGATTAGTGAGGTGGACTTGTCTAGACTGATGGTCTATGCTTAACAGATAGAGAAGTAGAAGATTAAGGAGAGGGATAGATAAAACAAGAGAGCTAAGACATGTAGTTTTAATTTTAATCAGCCAAAGTCAAAGGGAGGTGATCGTCCTCAGTTTTATCAGAAGCTTTTAGCCCCAGTGCCCTCTTCAGCCAGTGCCCCAGTACCTAAATTCAGAAATGACAATAGGGATAGGGCACCAGGCTCTAAGTCCTTGTTCAGAATTAGCAGTACTCGTACCAATCCTTTATGTCAGAAGTGTGACAGACATCATCAGGGTGAGTGTAGAGCAGGTAGTGATGTATGCTTTGACTGTGGCAAGTTAGGCCATTAGATTTAGGATTGTCGGGTAGTTTCTTGGAAAGGTAAGGATGCGCGCCAACAGGGCCAGTCCCATCAGTCATTAGTTCCATTCGGCCGCCCAACTCAGCAAGGTGTCATTTCCTGTGCTACTAGTGGTTAACACCCAAATAGGTTATATGCTCTTCAATACCGCTAGGATCAAGAAAATTCTCCTGACGTAGTTACTGGTACATTGTAGGTCTTTCACTTGCATATTTATGGTTTATGAGGCCCTGAAGTTTATCTTTCTTTTGTAACTCCATATATAGCCGTCAATTTTAGAGTTGGTCCCAAAACTCTAGCAGATCCGTTTTTAATGTCTACTTCAATAGGTGTTTCCATTATAGCTAGGCAGGTATATAGGAAATTTCTAGTCACAATATCTCAAAAAGTTACCTCAGTTGATCTCGCAAAGTTAGAGATGACGAATTTTGATGTCATTCTCGGCATGGATTGGCTCTACTCATGATATGCCTCTGTTAATTGTAGAAATAGAATAGTTCATTTTTAGTTTCCAAATAAACCAGTCCTTGAATGGAGAGGTGGTATTACAGCTCTTAGGGGTCAGTTGATTTTATACTTTAGAGCGAGAAAGATGATATCCAAGGGGTGTGTATACCATCTTTTGCAAATCAAAGACTCTATCTCAAAAACTCCTACTCTTGAGTTTATTCCAGTAGTAAATGAATTCTCGGATGTATTTCCTGAAAATCTTCCTGGAGTTCCTCCCAAAAGGGAAATAGACTTCAGAATAGACCTTCTTCCAGATCTCAGCCCATATCTATTCCTCCATAGAGAATGGCTCCAACTGAACTCAAAGAGTTAAAATAACACTTAAAGGATCTCCTAGATAAGGGATTCATCAGACCTAGTGTCTCCCCGTGGGGCGCACCTGTTCTATTCGTACGTAAGTAGAATGGTTCTCTCAGAATGTGTATTGACTATCATTAGTTGAAAAAGGTCATAATCAAGAATAAATACCCACTTCCTAGAATCGATGACTTATTTGACCAACTTTAGGGTGCCAGTTACTTTTCCAAGATATACCTCAGATCAGGTTATCATCAGCTTAGAGTCAGAGATCGTGACATTTCAAAAATAGCTTTTCAAACCCTGTATGGTCACTTGAATTTCTAGTCTTTTCCTTTGGTCTCACGACTGCCCCAGTAGCTTACATAGACTTAATGAACCAAGTGGTCAAGCAATACTTGAACATGTTTGTCATAGTCTTCATCGATGATATTCTTATTTTCCCTCATAATGAAAATGATCATGCAGACCATCTTAGAATAGTGTTACAGATCCTTAGAGCCCATCAGTTGTTCTTTAAATTCTGTAAGTGTGAATTTTTGCTAAGATTAGTAGCTTTTCTTGGACATATTATTTTTGAAGATGGCATTAGGGTTGATCCTTAAAAGACCCAAGGCGGTGAGAAACTGGCCCAGACCTATCTCTCCATCAGACATGAGGAGTTTTTTGGGTTTGGCTGGCTATTACTATTAGTTTGTTAAAGGATTTTATTTTATTGCATCCCCCACATCCAAATTGACTCAGAAGAAAGTTAAGTTTCAGTGGTCAGATTCCTGCGAGAAGAGTTTTCAGGAGTTAAAGACTTAACACTCCTCAGCCCCAGTTCTTACTCTACCAGATGGTTCTATTGGGTTTGTTGTGTACTATGATGCATCAAGAGTAGGTTTTGGTTGTGTCCTCATGCAGAGAGGTAAGGTCAAAGCATATGCCTCTAGACTGCTTAAGCTTTATGAAAAGAATTATCTGACTTATGATCTTGAGCTAGCAGCAGTAGTATTCGCCTTAAAAATTTGAAGGCATTACTTATATAGGATGCATGTAGATGTGTTCACAGATCAGAAAAACCTCCAGCACGTGTTCTCTCAGAAAGATTTAAATCTGCATCAGAGAAGGTGGTTAGAGTTATTGAAAGATTATGACATGAGTGTTCTGTACCATCTGGGCAAGGCCAATGTAGTGGCTAATTCTCTCAGTAGAATGTCTATGGGTAGTGTATCTCAATTTGAGGATGGTAAAAAGAAGTTAGCTTAGGAAGTTTATCAGCTTGCCTGACTAGGTATCCGTTTAGTCGATTCAGTAAAAGATAGTGTATGGGTATATAATAGCTCAAAATCATCTCTAGTTTCTTAGGTAAAGAAAAAGAGGGATAGAGATCCCAGTCTAGTTAAGTTGAAGGAATCAGTCAGATATCAGAAAGTGGAGGTCTTCTCCCAAGGGAGAGATAGTATGTTACGCTATCAGGATAGATTATGGGTGCCAGGTGTAGATGAGTTGAGGCAACGAATTCTTGCAGAAGTGCATGGAGCGTGCTACTCTATTCTTCCAGGGGACACTAAGATGTACTGTAATTTACGAGAGATTTATTGGTGGAGTGGGATAAAGAGAGATATTACAGAGTTTGTAGCTAAGTGCTCTATATGTTGGCAAGTTAAGGTTGAGCACCAAAAGCCTAGTGGGTCCATCCAGGAGTTGAGTATTCCCATATGGAAATGGGAGGAAGTGAGCATGGACTTTGTGATAGGTTTACCTCGTATTCGTTATCAGCATAATTTTATTTGGGATATCGTAGACATGATGACCAAATCATATTATTTCTTGCAAGTCCATAACTCTTATTTAGATGAGGACTATGACAATCTCTATCTTAGAGAGTTGGTTTGGTTGTATGGCATTCCCTTATCTATCATCTCTGATAGAGGTACTCAGTTTACCTCTCACTTCTAAAAAACATTCCAAAAGAGTCTTGGTACCCAAGTCCATCTTAATACAGCTTCCACCCTCAGACAGACGGTCAAGCAGAAAGGACCATTCAGACTCTTGAGGATATACTAAGGGCATACGTTGTTGATTTCAGGGGTAGTTGGGATGACCATTTGCCTTTGATTGAATTCGAATACAATAATAGCTATCATTCCAGTATCTGTATGGCTCTATTTGAGCGTCTCTATGGTAGGAGATGCAAATCTCTAATTAGTTGGTTTAAAGTAGGTAAGGCTGCAGTAGTAGGGCCTGACTTGGCATTTGATGCCTTTGAAAAGGTTCAGTTGATTTAACCAAGGCTTAGGGCTGCCCAGAGCCGACAGAAATTGTAAGAAAATGTAAGGAGAAAGGATCTTGAGTTTAAGGTCGGAGATTTTGTGTACTTAACAATACCTCTCATAAAGAGAGTAAAGAGGTTCGGTAAGAAGGGGAAACTCAGTCCCTGATATGTCGGTCCCTTCAGAATTCTTAGTCATTTTGGAAAAGTAGCTTACGAGCTTGAGCTGCCTTCAGATCTAGCCTCAATACACCCAGTGTTCCATTTTTCGTTGTTGAAAAAGTATATTAGTGATCTATATGTAGTTTTTCCCTTAGAAAGTGTAGATATATAGAGCAGTCTTTTCTATGAGGAAGTTCCAGTCAAAATTCTTCATCATCAAGTACATAGACTAAGTAACAAAGAAGTTCCACTAATCAAGGTTCTTTGGCAGAATCAGTCAGTTGATGGAGCCATTTATGAAGTAGAAGAACAAATACAGACCAAGTACCCTCATCTTTTCTGCACGAATCCAGATTCCGTATGAGGTACCAATCTTCCTAAAACTTCTGTCTATCACGGTTAGTTTCAATCGCACGTCATGTTCATTTCAGTCGTGCATTAATGAATCAGTTCATTCATACATTCCATGTATCAGATATGCATGCTCAGTGTAAACACAAGTCCAGCAGTTTTCCTCAGCTTAACCAATTTCATTCGAGGATGAATGATCCCAAGGGGCCACATTTTGATGGCTATTTATATCCATATAGAAATGTGCCATTGGTAACAGGTAGGTTGAGTCAGACCATTCAGGAAGGTGGTAAGAGATGGTTGTTCGCTATTTGTAATTATGTAAAACAATGACTTCTGTTTCCTGTCCACACCCACATTTCCGTAGCATAATCTAAGTCCCAATACATGAGCATTCATATAAAAAATTTTCGAAACATCATTATTCTTTAGTTTAGATCCTGCCATTATGTAGGAAATTCAATTAGCTTTCCAATGATATAAAATTCACCAAATCCGATAACCGAGTAAGAAGTTATGACAATTTTAAGTTTCAATCATTAAATACCGTCATTTTAACCCTCAGCACGCCGCGTAGGCAACCCAAATGACAATTGTTAATTTCCAGTGTGATTTCAACATCATGGCATGTCACGGAGCACGCCAAATTCCCGTTTGTCAATTTCCAGTGGGTTTCCTCGATATTGGTGCATCGCGGAGGGGGCCAAAATGGTATCCAAAGCTTTACCGTGATGGTACCGCATCATGATGTTTGTCCAGGTCCCAGTTGTCCATTTTCCAGTGGCGCATCGCGCCAAGGCCAAAAATTAGGTTTTTTAGTTTTCAACTTTCCTTTTTAAATTTGTCCAAGGATAATTGGGTCTTCTTCCACGACCCCAGTTAACCTAAAACATGAAATTTAGCCTCAATTGACCTAAATAGTCATTTATTATTCAACTTTTATTCAAAATTGAAGATCCCCTTTTCAAAAACAAGAACCCTAGCTCTCAAATTCAAAATAATTTCTCAAGAACTCCCCATCAATCCTCCCAAATTCATTATCCCAGGTATGTTAGATGTTCATCCATGTATTCCGTTCATCCATGGAGTCCAAGTATTCATTTTAATTTCAAAGCTATCATCTTTTCAAGATCCATGATATTAAATAATGATTTCATCTATTAATCTCCATGAACTTTGATTTGATACCATGTTTTAATGAAGTTCTTTTTTGTTATTTGATTTCTCATGCTTTGGTGTTATCATTTATTGAATTAAATCATGACTTTGTGTTTTCCATGATAATTTCGTGTCAATTATGCTGGTCTTTTAGTATTTTTATGATTATTTTAAACCATGAACTACATGTGTTTGATATAATGTCTATAAGAGCAATTGATATAATAAGAGTCTTCATGCCATGTCCTTCAATGTTTTAGTGTCATGATACTACTATTGTTTTGAGTCCTGGGGGTATTGAATACCCGAAACTGTAGCTATTTACTTAATGTTGTCTCAGTATCTTTAGAATAACTTTAGATTATATCATGATCATTATCAGAACAGTCAGTTAAAATGAAAATAGTCTAGTATCTCAGTGTCATTCAGTTGAGAGTAGGATTTAGCACCGAGCGAGTGTTGGGATGGTTCGTTCCTTGTCAGATAGGTAGAGTCATTAGTAGCAGTCCCTATACTCCAGAACTATGTACCCAGCATAGGATATGAGTAGTCACCCATCAGATTAGTCTTGACTATCTCGCAGGGGTCACCCATCAGTTCAGGATTGACACCCTTAGTCCTTTGGACATTATATCAGTCTAGTGGATCCACACAACTAATGTAAGTACCCGTGGTACGGTATTAACACCCTTCTAATTGGGGTTATCGGTTGGACCCCGATTAGCTTAGGTTGAGCAATATCGGGGTAGATGATATCTCCCATATTCTCAGATACAGTCTCAGTCACAGTTCTAGTTCAGTTATTTAGCCTTAGTATTATTTGTCCAAAGCATATAGATTTCAGTTATTTCAGTATATAACTGATTACAGATTTCATCTAGTTTATGTCCTATACTTGTTCATGCATCCTGAGTGTCTACAGATTTTCATGTATTTTCATTATTGTACAGACTTTCATGCATGTTCAGTAGCTACAGCTTTCATGTTCTCTATTCAGTATTCAATGCTTTACATGTATATTCAGATAGATCATTACTCCTATTTATGAAACCTTGCATGTTAGTCTACCTCATTTAACATACCAGTACATTCAAAGTACGGATCATATACCTTTCTTTTACTCTATGATATCTTATATCATAGGTGCTGACGCTCAGTTCCCAAATCGCACTTAGATTCCCAGATTACCGGACAGTATAGTAGCAGTGGTGAGTCCTCATCATGTGAGGACAGACTATTTCCTACATGTCTTTATTTTAGTAGTTAGCAGAGTTAGTTGGGGGCCTTGTCCCATCAACTCTCAATCAGTTATTTTTAGAGGCTTTTCAGATATTAGAGTCAGTTATTCAGTATTCAGACATTTTAGTCAGTTAGTTATCCATTTTATTAGTATTTTCTCAAACTCAGACAGTTGTTTTCTATAGATTTATAATCCAGTATTAATTCAGTATTAAAACCTTATGGCAATATCAGTTGTTTTCTTCGGCATATATAACTATATTATCCAGTGCTCACAGCAGACACCATCTCATGTTTTAGCTTGTGGTCCCTCGGGATTGTTGATGTGTGCGCAATCGCGAACACATCTAAGTCCTTTAACCTAGAATAATTGCGAAGTCTTAAGAAACTTTTGTTGTTTTTTGATCGTTTTTTGTGTGTTAATGCAGATACAAGTGATCGGGGAGGAAACCAAAGGAAAAAAGAATAAAACAATTAAAATCTGGTGTAAATAAGTTGAAATGTGTCTGAAGATCATCCTGAAGCCCCTTCATACATGGGACAGGCTGTCAAAGTTGCCGTCATATTAGACAGAACCTGAGAAGTTGAGATGAACTGTGATGGTGATTCGGAGGGGCCGTCAAATATGTGACATCTCGTCAAAATCGTTGTCAGCCTGAGGAATAATATGTTGTTTACGAGTGGAGTTGTGACGCCAGTTTGCAAGCGTCGTCAAGATTTTTAACATGCCATCAGGATTGTTGTCTCAAGAGTCAGAAGATAACAATTCACTGGAATCTTTGACGACATCTCGCATACGTCATCAGGTGTCTGACGGGCAGTAAAAAGCATCGTCGTCTAATCCAAAGAGAAAATTGAAACTTTAATTTTGTTTTCTTATTTAGGGTTGACTATTTAAAGACTTGTTTTAGGATTTTTAATGGGGAATCGATCATGAATTACCAGACAAGAACTTTTGAAGAAAAGCACGTAACATTGCTTCATCTTTACCATAAAATATTTTTCTTGTTTCTTATCAACTATTTTTGGTCTTCCACCTTGTGATTAAATTGAAGGAACCACTTGTTGTTTTTTATCCATTCGTAAGTTGATCCTTATCATTATGAATTCAACCTGTTATTTCGATCATCAAATCATGAGTGGCTAATTCCATTAGCTAGAGTTATGGGATCCATGGATTAGGGTTTGATATGATGCTAGGTGTTTAACGGATTCAAAAAGTAGTAGAACGTCTTGAAATTCTGTTGTTTTAACTAAAATCTAGTGGTTGCAAACATTAGGTTATGCCTTAGGTTTTATTTCCTTCGAAAGGAGAAATAGACTAGAGGTCGTGAATTATCAACAGGGACTCGAAAACTACCAACCTTCTATTTAATAATTGATGTCGTAACTGGATTAATCTAGCTGATATAACATACTATTGGAAATAGATAAGTTATCTAAGTTCGAGAGAATTAGATAATAAATTGTCTGGTGAGGTCGAGACATAAGTCAGAAAGGATCATAGTCAAGGATATTCTGTTGTTTCTACTTACTCCAAGAATCCCAAGAATTACCTAGTATTTGTTAACTCCCAATACCCATGCTGAACATAATTCTAGTTTCTCATTTATATTGATTACAACACTAAAATATTGAAAGTGACAATTAACTCTTTGTAAATTTAAACCCCCATATTTGGAAATAGTAAACTATCAATAAAGAATTTCATAAACAAATCAAAGTTTACACCCTATTCCCTGTGGGATTTGACCCCAACCTAGTTGGATTTTATATTGACAACAATCGCTTACATCCATTCAAGATTTAATTTGATAACGCTCAAATTACACTCTTGAATGGGTGTAAGCCATCATTGTCAATATAAAACTCAACTAGGTTGGGGTCGAATCCCACAGGGAATAGGGGGTGAACTTCGATTTGTTTATGAAATGCTGCACTGATAGTTTACTAGTTTCGAAGATGGGGGTTTAAATTTCACAGAGAGTCAACTGTCACTTTCAATACTTTAGTGTTGTAATCAATATAAATGAGAAACTAGGGTTATGTTTACCATGGGTATTGGGAGTTAACAAATACTATGTAATGCTTGGGATTCTTGGAGTAAGTAGAAACAACAGAATATCCTTGAATATGATACTTTCTGACTTATCTCTTGACCTCACCAGACTATTTATTATCTAATTCTCTCAAACTTAGATAACTTATCTATTTCCAATAGTATGTTATCTCAGCTAGATTAATCCAGTTACGACATCAATTATTAAACAGAAGGTTGGTAGCTTCCGAGTCCCTGTTGATAATTCATGACCTCTAGTCTATTTCTCCGTTAGAAGCAAATAAAACCTAAGGCATAACCTAATGTTTGCAACCACTAGATTTCATTTAAAACAACAGAATTTTAAGATGTTCTTCTACTCTTTGAATCCGTTAAACACCTAGCATCATATCAAAACCCAATCCATGGATCCCATAACTCCAACTAATGGAATTAGCCACTCATGATTTGATGAACTAAATAACAAGTTGAATTCATGATGATAAGGATCAACTTACGAATGGATAAAAAACAACAAGTAGTTCCATCAATTTAATCACAAGGTGGAAGACCAAAAATTGTTGATAAGAAACAAGAAAAATATTTGATGGTAAAGATGAAGTAATGTTACATGCTTCTCTTTAGAAGTTCTTGTCTGATAATTAATGATCAATTCCCCCTTAAAAATCCTAAAACAAGTCTTTAAATAGTCAACCCTAAATAAGGAAACAAAATTAAAGTTTTAGTTTTCTCTTCGGATTAGACGACGATGCTTTTGATGGCGCGTCAGACACCTGACGAAGTGTGCGAGATTTCTTCAAAGATTCTAGTGAATTGTTATCTTCTGACTCTTCAGACGGCAATCTTAACAGCGTGTCAAAAATCTTGACGGCGCTTGCAAACTGGTGTCATAACTCCACTGGTAAACAACATATTCTACCTTAGGTTGATGGCAATTTTGATAAGATGTCACATATTTGATGGCCCCTCCGAATCACTGTCATAGTTCATCTCAACTTCTCAGGTTCTGTCTAAGCTTGACGGCAACTTTGACATCCTTTTCCAAGTATGATGGCACTTTAGGATGATCGTTAGATATATTTCAGCTTATTTACACCAGATTTCAGCTGTTTTATTCTTCTTTACTTTGGTTTTCTCCCCGATCACTTGTATCTGCATTAACACATAACAAATGATCAAAAACAACAAAAGTTGCTTAAGTCTTCACAATTATTCTAGGTTAAAGGCCTTAGATGTGTTCGCGATTGCGCACACATCAACACTCTTAACTTAAAGCATGCTTGTCCTTAAACATCTTAATCTAACTATGAAAACACATACAGCATTCATATCTCAACACAAAGCTATCCTTTCAATTCCAAACCAATGCGCATATCATTGAAACAACACTATAACACAAAGGAATTAAGTTGCAGCATAAATCTTAGCCACAATAACCATTTACATATCTATACCATATTTTCTAAACAAGCAAGTAGATGGTGATGATACCATTGTGCCCTCACAATAAAGAAACCCCCCTCTCTTCATACGAGAAGTAAAACCATACGAATTGGGGGTTATCACAAAACTCTCACTCTCACAAGAAATTTCTAGTCAATCTATGCCAAGTACTATAGGCTTGCCCTTATTTTCATTACCAGACCTCAGATAGGCTAGTCAGGATCACTATAGCACATTTTTTAGGCTTGTAATGTGTTTTGGGGATGGTATGACATTCAAGGTTATTTAGAGTGACTATGCCTCCTTGACACAATACTTCTTTCTTAGACTCACTAATTGTCCTCATTCGTTTCTCCTCTTCTCTTGATTATCTATATACAAGTTGGGTGCTACCCCACATATCCACCATTTTTCTTTTTTTTTGTGTTATTAGCTTTGTTAGCACCCAGCTTTAGTTCATTCTCTTTTATCGTACCCTTCTTCATACTCATCATCTTACACTATGCACCTTTAAGATAGCTACCCTCAACTTAGGTTGTTTGCCTAAATCAAGGTGACCAGTGTCCAAGGAAGCCCAGGGGTAAATATATTTATTATGGCATAAATGATAAGGTGAAAGGTACCACAAAAAAAGAAATGGTCAAACTAGGCTCTAAACAGGGATCAAACTGGTATTATGCATACAGGGAAGGATATTTAGGTGAAAAGTGAGTTGATCAATGACGGCCTATGATCCTGTCCTGACTCCTATCCCGAGATCATGGCAAGACTAACTAGGCAAGTTCTGGCTTTAGCATACAAAGGGAAACAAGTAATAGCTCACACACACCTAGGACACAAATATATCATATATCACCACTTATCTAGTTCATGCTATTGTTCAGTAATGCTTGTCAAGCATCTATGATTAATGCCATAACAAGATTCACGATGTTCACAAATAAATGTAATCCATAAAGTTTATCGAGCAGGACATTGGAAGAATGGTTAACTGTTAAGCACAATGTCACTACCTTTTGTGCCCCTTTTTTTATTTTTTGAAAAACAACAACTTAAAACTAAAGCAGAAACTATCTTAAGAGTTAGAGTATACCTGGACTGAGTCGTTCTCAGGGATCATGGGTTGCATCCCATGCAGCACTTGATTTAATGTCACGGCACAACTCAGGTGTCTTGATTACCTCAGACTTCATTGGGACAGATAATGGTGATGCTTTTCACAGATTCTTTTGAGGCAATGTAAAACTTTACCTGTTGCCCATTTACCTTGAATGTACTGGCATCTTCGTTTCCAAGCTCCACTACCCCAGATAAATGGACTTGATTTACCTTAAAAGGACCCAACCACTTAGATTTTAGCTTTTCTGGAAACAATCTGAGTCTGAAATTAAACAGAAGCACCAAGTCCCCTTTTTTGAACTCTCATTTCTCTATTTTCCAGTCATGGTACCTTTTCATCTTTTCTTTATACAAATCTGCTCGTTCATACGCCCTAAAACAGAATTCATCCATCTCATTTAGTTGCCCTAGTCTCATCTCTGCTGCTTTCTTCCAATTCAAATTCAACCTCTTGAGCACCCATAAAGCCTTGTGTTCCAGCTCTATTGGCAAATAACACGCTTTTCCATAGACCAGCTGAAATGGTGACATGCCAATAGGTGTCTTAAAAGAATATTGGTATGCCCACAAGGCATCATCAACTTTTTGGGACCGGTCTTTTTAGCTAGCATTCACTATCTTGGCTAGGATAGCCTTAACTTCACGATTTGACACCTCCACTTTCCCACTGGTTTGCAGGTGATATGGAGTAGCCACTCTGTGTTGTTTCACTATATATTTTGCTAGAGCTGCTCGAAATAATTTATTGCAAAAGTGAGATGCTCTATCGATTATGATAGTGCACGGTACTTCAAAGCATGAGAAGATATTCTTCTTGAGAAAAGCAACGACTCTCTTTCCCTCATTGTCAGCCAAAGCAACAGCTTCGACCCATTTAGAAACATAGTCAACAGCAACCAAAATATACTTCATTCTATAAGAACTTACAAACGGCCCCATAAATTCAATGCCCCAGACATCAAATAATTCCACTTCAAGCATCTTGGTCAAGGGAATTTTATGCCTTCTAGATATTAACCCCTACCTCTGACATTGGTCATATTTCTGCACAAACTCGTGGGCATCTTTAAATATTGTTGGCCAATAATAGCCACTCTGTAACACCTTCTTGGCTGTTCGATCACCTGCATAGTGACCCCCAATTGGGGAAGCATGTCATGCTTCCAGTATACACAGTACATCTACTTCAGGCATACATCTCCGTATGATACTGTCTACACATCATCGAAAAAGATAAGGCTCATCCAAAAAGTAATGTGTTACATCATGCAAGAACTTCTTCCTTTGGTGGAACGAAAGATTTTCTAGGATGATCTCACTCACAACATGGTTTGCATAATCCGTGTATGATGTTGGGCGTATTTATACGTCTAAGCACCATAACTTACCCATGTTTTAGCTAAGTTTTGAGAATAAAATACATAAGTCTTGCACTTTTAGTCCATTTTTAAGTAAGTAAGCTGACCTATATGATTAGCATGTTTTTCAGGTACTAATGAGGAAGATTTCAGCACTTTGGGGATCTGTGGACAGCAAAGGAAAACTTCACATAAAAGGAAAAGTAGCTTTTGGACTGAATGTGATGCATGGGAACTTTTTTAAATAGTTAAGGATTGCAGTAGAAATTTATTAGAGAAGGATGTTATTAAAAAGCTTTATTGCTGAATTTTTAGGGATTATTCAATTATTCAGATTCTGTATTATTTTGAACACAAGGAAGAGAGCTTAGCGTGAGGACAGAGAGAGACAGAAACATGTTTCTCTCTTAATTTCGCTAGTCATCTTCATCACCAAGATCATTCTAAGTTTTGGTATGATGGATATTTCTATGTTGATTTCTGTTTTATTCATGAGTAGCTAGCTTATTTGTTAGGGTTATGGAAACATTGTATTATACTCTCTATTGCTATGGGTTTTTGAATTTATGATGTGTTAATCCACTTATATCATTACTCTCTTCGTTTTGATTGAATTCTTGTGGTTGCAAACATAGGGAATACGCCATTATAGCAATAACTTGTTCGATAGAAAAGTTACTATTTGGAAAAGAGAGTGTGACGAGAAATTAGGGTTTCCAACCTCTAATTTACACGTTAATGCCCTAGCAGGATTAACTTCTTGGAGAGTTCGTACGATTTGTTGTACACTTTAGATTCGAAAGAACTAAGGTGAATAAATCCTTGATGGTTGAAAGACACTTGGATTTAGAATTAGAATACGTCTCTCTATAAGTCCATGCAAGCATAAAATCTGTATTACCCATAGTTAATAGAGAAGTAGAAGCTACAAGGTGGACATAACCCTAACTTGTCATTCTCTGTGAGCAAACTATCATTACACATATCATCTCATCGTTACACTAATAATATTATTGTGCACTTAAACCAAAACCCCCCTTTTTCTTGGAACCTTCGATCAACAGTCTAATAATAATCACAATACTTAGTGACCATAGTATTACCTGTGGGATTCGACACCCAACCCAGTTGGGTTCTATATTTGACAGCGACCGCTTACACTTTCTAACGAGAGTTATAATTTGGGCGTATCAAATTTTGGTGCCTTTGCCGGGGAATACAGTTGTCAACTAAGTTTGTGATAGTTAATAGACCCTTTGGTCAAAGATTCTCAAATTTTACTTTTTGTTTGTTGTTTTTGTTTTGTTCAGGTTTGGTGGAGTGCATGCCAAATACACGAAGATCTGGTCAACCATTATTACCTATAAATCCTAAACCACAGCTCACTGGCAAAATGGATGCACAACGAGACATTGAAAGGATGGCAACTCAATAGGAGCAGGCTAGATTAGCTGTATTGGCAGCTGCGCAAGTAAATCAATAGAATGCTGATAACCCAGGTTGGGTACCAAATCTTGAGAATGAGTACCTGGGTGATGATGAGTTATTAAATCCAAGGCGTGCAGATGATGTGGTTGCACCAGTGAACAGGAATGTCAACAGAGATCGTCAAGCTAGAATGCGACCTGAACGCCGAGCTGTGCAGGTTGTGTTTGATGATGATAATGATGACTTGGATGGGGATGGTGCCACAGGGGCTATTATTCCTCCGCCCTTGGCACCCGGAGCCAAGTTCAATATCACTAGCCCCATGATCCAGCTATTGCAACTCAAAGGGTTATTTGGTGGACTTGTAGGCGACGACCCGAACATGCATCTGATTAATTTTATCTTAATATTCAAATCATTTGACAATCCATGGGTTGGACAGAATGCGATCCGGCTACGCTTATTTCCATTATATCTATCTGAAGAGGCAACTCTATGGTTAAACGGGCTAACTCCTGACTCTATTACTAATTGGAGGAAACTGAAGGAAGCTTTCTTAGAAAGATTCTTTCTGCCATCCAAAGAACACAATTAAGAGATGAGATAAGCAATTTCAGATAGCTTCCAACTGAAGCTCTCAACGAGACATGGGAGAGGTTCAAGAAGAAGCTTATGCGGTGCCCAAATCATCAGATGACCAATGTCCACTTGATGGAAATATTATATAGGGCTTTGAACTCGGTGACTAAGCCAGTAGTCGATAATGCTGCGGGTGGGTTATTCATGGACCTTACTTTTATTGAGGCATGTGATATGCTAGATCGTATGACAAAGAAGAGTAGAGCTTAGCATACCAGGGATTCTGAGGTAGCAAGCTCTATTGTATCTATTGGCATGACGGTAGAACAAAGGCGAAGAGAAGAGGAACGTAACCAGGATATGGCTCACATGAAAACAAAGATGGACCTTCTTACCAAGCATTTATTATCAGGGAAGACAGAAAAGGTCAAGGCTGTTGTATCACAGGGAAGAGATGACTCCGATTCTGAGGAGGAAGCAAATTACTTGAACACTCAGGGGGGTTTCCGAGGCAATGCCCAAGGAAACCAAGGTTGGAACTATTATGAAAAATCCAGATACAAGGACCGAGACCAAGGGAATTGGAAGAATAAGAATGACAGGAGCGGTTTGTATGTCCCTCCTGGAACTCGTGAAGCTGCTACAACTAGCTCTGGGAAGATATCTATGGAGGACATGATGGCTAAGCTGTTGAAAGGAGTGGAGGCAACCAACATGGGAGTAACTGAAGTAAAAAATGATTTGTCCTCAATAAATCAATTGGTTGACTCGTATTCTACTTCAATAAAACAGCTGGAACAACAAATGAGTCAACTATCAGCGGCATTCAATCAAAGAAAAGTTGGCACCTTATCGAGTGACACTGTCCAAAATCTAAGAAAAGATGGATCATGTTTGGCTATTACGACCAGGAGTGGTAAAGTGTTGGAAAATCCATCCAAGGGCAAGCCCTTGGTTGATAGTATAGAGAAAAATGTTATTGAAGCAGATTGTGATAATTCTGTAGAAGTTAAAGATCAGGTTGAGAACGTTCATGATACTACACCTAGATATCAACAGACTGAAAAGATTGATAATGGGAAGCACAATAAAAAGGAAGTGGTAGAGAAAACTCTTCCAAATCCACCACCACCTTTTCCTCAGAGACTGAAGAAGAAGGTTGACGACACCAGGTTCAGTAAATTCATGACCATGCTGAAACAGCTGACTATAAATATGCCTTTGGTGGAGGCACTGGAGCAAATGCCAGGGTATGCCAAATTCATGAAGGACCTTTTGACAAAGAAAAGGGCAGCGAGCTATGAACTAAAAAATAATTTTCATCATTGCAGTGCCATTGCCACGAGGTCTTTGGTAAAGAAGAAGGCAGATTCGGGTGCTTTCACTATTCCTTGCACGGTTGGATATTTAGACTTTGCTAAGGCTTTATGTGATTTAAGGGCTAGCATTAATTTGATGCCACTAGCCATCTATAGACAGTTGGGGTTGGGCGATCCTACACCAACCAACATGCATTTTGTAATGGCAGATAGGTCGGTAAAACAACCTGTTGGTATCTTGTATGATGTATTAGTGAAGGTTTCTACCTTTATTTTTCCTGCAGACTTTGTTATTTTGGATTGCGAGGTGGATTTTAAGGTGCCCATAATCTTGGGTCGACCTTTTCTCGCAATAGGAAGTGTGCTTATTGATTTACGAGCAAATGAGCTTCTATTTTGGATGAATGACGAAGTGGTGCATTATGATGTATGCAAATCAATGAAGCAGCCCAAAGATATGAATGTGTTCTCCATAGCTGATCTTTATTATGAGGATGAGAAGGAATTATCTTTAGAGAAGCAGCTTACTGTTGAGCCATTGGTTGCTGTGCTTTTGAACTTTTAGCATGAGGATGTTGAAGAGCACGAAAAACCTATCTGTGCTTTGACAGGAATGGGGTCATATTCATATGCCCCCAAGAAGCTGAACCTTGACCTTAAGAATTGACCTTCACCACCGGCAAAGCCATCCATTGAAGAGCCACCTGTGCTAGAATTGAAAAAGCTACCCAGTAATCTAAGGTATGCGTTCTTGGGTAGTGGAAATACACTGCCGATTATTGTTGCTGCTGATTTAAGTGAACAACAAGTAGAGGCTCTCATCTCTATTCTGAAGAGGTACAAGAGAGCTATTGGTTGGGCTATTGCTGATATAATTGGTATCTCTCCTGGCATATGTATGCACAAGATTCAGCTAGAAGAAGATTGCATACCCACTATTGAGCATCAGCGTCGTCTGAATCCACCTATGCAAGAGGTGGTGAAGAAAGAAATCATAAATTGGTTAGATGTAGGGGTGGTGTATCTAATCTCAGATAGTAAATAGGTGAGTCTTGTACAATGTGTGCCCAAGAAAGGGGGCTTGACAGTAGTAGCAAACGAGAAGAATGAGCTAATTCCACTCAGGCCTATCATAGGATGGAGGGTGTGCATGGATTACCGAAAGCTAAATTCGTGGACGTTAAAGGACCACTTCCCAATGCCATTCATGGATCAAATGCTTGATAGATTGGCAGGAAAAGGATGGTTCTATTTCTTGGATGGTTATTTTGGATATAATCAGATTTGCATTGCTCATGAAGATCAGGAGAAGACTACTTTTACATGCCCATATGGTACTTTTGTATTCAAACGAATGCCATTTGGGTTATGTAATGCACCTGCCACCTTTTAGCAATGTATGATGTCCATTTTCTCTAATATGGTTGAAGATACCTTGAAGGTGTTTATGGATGACTTTTCAGTTGTAGGTGATCATTTGAATCATGCTTGGCAAATCTGAGTATGGCTTTGCAGAGATGTGTTGAATTCAATCTGGTGCTAAATTGGGAGAAGTGCCATTTTATTGTTAAGGAAGGTATTGTTCTCGGGCATAAAGTTTCTAAAAAGGGAATTGAAGTTGATCGAGAGACTACCACCTCCAATTTCTGTAAAGGGGGTTCGTAGTTTTCTCGGTCATGCTGGTTTTTATCGGAGGTTTATTAAAGTCTTCTCCAAAATTGCAAACCCATTATGCAAACTTTTGGAGAAGGAAGCAAAGTTTCACTTTGGTGCAGATTGCTTGAAGGCATTTGAATGCCTCAAGGAGAAGCAAGTTGAAGCCCCTATTATTGTAGCACCTGATTGGTCTCTACCTTTTGAAGTTATGTGTGATGCAAGTGGTGTAGCCTTGGGTGCTGTACTTGGTCAGAAAAGAGAAAAGCTATTTCATCCAATCTACTACGCGAGTAAGGCCTTGAATGGAACACAGAAGAACTATACCGTCACTGAATAAGAGCTTCTTGCAGTTGTTTATGCTTTCAAAAAGTTCCGTGCTTACTTGTTAGGAACCAAGGTAGTGGTTCATACAGATCATGCGGCTCTAAGATATCTAATGGAAAAGAAGGATGCCAATCCAAGGCTAATTAGATGGGTGCTACTGCTTCAAGAATTCAATTTCAAGGTAAAGGATAGAAAAGGTTGTGAAAACCAAGTAGCTGATCATCTATCTAGACTTGAGAGTGAGCACACAGTGCAGACCGACCTTGATATTGATGATGCATTCCCCGATGAAGAGATTCTAGCAACTATGGTGGAAAACTTACCATGGTATGCAGATTATGACAACTACGTGGTGAGTAAAGTGATTCCTGAGCATCTCTCCTTTCATCAAAAGAAAAAGTTCATGGATGATGTGAAAAATTACTTCTGGGATGAGCCTTATCTTTTTCGATGATGTGCTGATGGTATTATTAGGCGGTGCATCCCAGATGTAGAGGTGCCTAGCATACTAAAAGCAAGCCATGCTTCCCAAGTTGGAGGTCACCATGCAGGTGATCGGACGGCCAAGAAAGTACTGCAAAGTGGCTACTATTGGCCTTCATTATTCAAGGATGCCTACGATTTTGTAAAAAGATGTGATCAGTGTCAGCGGAAAGGTTCTATTTCAAAGCACCATGAGATATCCATGTCCAAAATGCTTGAAGTGGAGTTATTCGATGTCTGGGGTATTGATTTTATGGGCCCATTTGTGAGCTTATTTGGGATGAAATATATCTTAGTTGCTGTGGATTATGTATCCAAATGGGTCAAAGCAGTCGCGCTAGCTGATAATGAAGGTAAGAGTGTTGTGGCGTTCTTAAAGAGAAATATCTTTTCTCATTTTAGGGTACCTCATACTATCATAAGCGATGGAGGATCACATTTCTGCAACAAGCTGTTCAGAGCCGCATTGGCAAAGTATGGGGTTAAGCAACATAAGGTAGCTACACCGTACCACCCATAAACTAGTAGGCAGGTGGAGGTTTCAAATTGGGAAATCAAGATGATCCTTGCTAAGACTGTGAATGCCAGCAGGAAAAATTGGTCCAGAAAGCTAGACGATGCATTATGGGCATATAGGACCGCGTTTAAGACACCAATTGGAATGTCACCATACCAACTAGTTTATATGAAGGCTTGTCACTTTCCAATTGAGCTAGAACATAAAGCAATGTGGGCATTGAAGTAGCTTAACCTGAACTGGGATGATGCTATAGATATGAGATTAGGACAGCTGAACGAGATGGATGAATTCCATCTAAATGGATATGAAAGAGCAGATCTTTACAAGGAAAGGATAAAAAAGTACCATGATCGGAGGATTATCCAACGAAACTTTCAGAAAGGTGATTTGGTACTTCTTTTCAACTCCAGACTGAAGCTGTTTCTAGGTAAGTTGAAGTCTAAATGGTCTGGTCCATTCAAAATCAGCCAAGTTTACTCATCTGGAGTAGTGGAGTTAGAAAACAATGATGGTGGTGTCTTTAAGGTGAATGGACAAAGAGTGAAGCTATATATCGATCCAACCGACTCGATAAAATGTATAGCCACCATATATCTCGATGAAGTCTGAGTAATCGAGATAACTATGTCGTGCCGCGATAATAAATCAAGCGCTACATGGGAGGCAACCCATCATTTTACTAGGATTTTGTTTTTGGTAAATAAAAATTCAAAAAGAAGAGTTGAGCCACGACCAAAACTAAGGCGCTTGGTGGGAGGTAACCCATCTTTCTAATCATTTTTGTTGTTTTTGATTAAGTGTAGGTGCAGGAAGTACAAAGGAGGAGATTAGACCCAATTTTGATTTGGAGGTGAGTCATGTCAATGGTGGTAAGTCTAGGAATGATGCAACAATACAGGTAAGTGGAAGTGGTCAAATGTGTAAGGTTCAAGTATGATTTGCATTAGAGTCACGCCTCGAGTTATGTAGGTTCGACCCAAAGAAAAAGTTTCGCGGTGCGACTTTATTTTGTGACCCCGAGGTATGGACCTTTTTTGACCAAGAGTGCGCCATTTTTCCAATTGCCTATGCCAACATAGGCAATAGTCTAGGCGCTGCCTATGCCAACATAGGCAATAGGCTAGGCGCCGCCTATGCCAACATAGGCAATAGGCTAGGTGCCGCCTATGCCATTGCCTATGCTCACTGCCTCACATAGGCAATAGGCTAGGAGTTGCCGCCTATGCCAACATAGGCAATAGGCTAGGCGCCGCCTATGCCATTGCCTATGCTCACTGCCTCACATAGGCGATAGGCTAGGTGCGCTTATGCCAACATAGGCAATAGGCGATAGGCTAGGTGCGCTTATGCCAACATAGGCAATAGGTTAGGCACCACCTACTTATGCTTAGGCAATGCTATAGGCACCGCCTATCAACATAATTTTTGCCTACTAACCCCTTTGTGAATGGATCAACCCAACCCATGGCTCATTCTTTAAATATATCCTCTACACTTGAACACCACTCAATTTTTCTTAAACCTAAGCGCCGCCCAAGCACCCTTGCCCTCTCCAAGCTTTCCTCTTTTCTCATCTAATCCTGCAGGCTCTCCTTCCCGATTCATCATGAGTTTATCACCAAGTAAGTTGTTCTTTTATGTTCCGTAATTGTTTCAGTGCTATGCTTATAATGGTTAACTTGATTTTGTAGTAGTGCTTGGTGATAAGAGAATGGTTAGTTTGTTATGATTTTTAAAAAAAACATCTTATTGAGTGAAAGGATTCTCGTAGGTAATCTTGATTTTACTCTGGCATGTATTGATTGGTATTCACTGTCATAATTTGTTATTATTATGGAGTTGAAATATTAAAGCTTAATGCATAATTTTGGGAGTTGTAAGCGTGACTATGTGAATGACTCGTTCATCGATGTAATGATCTTGGTTAACCACAAGCATAAGATTGTGTGATTGTTTCTAGGCCATAGCATGATAAGATTTCTATGTGGTAGTCTTATTCAAAGATTGCATTGCCCCAATGAAATAAAGTCGGAAATAATAGTCAAGGTTACAAGACCAGTGAAGGGTTGAAAGTGTGACTGCACTGATAATATTGTTGGCACATACCATCAACATGTATGTTGGTGAAGTCTGAGTAATCAAACATACTCACTCAATTAGTTTTTGCAAACAAATTAAGTGTAGGGCGGTGCCATCACTATTTTCTTTTTCGATTATAGTGAATTCTATGACATGAGACTAACATGACCCTATTATGATCTCAGGTAACATGGCTCCAAAAGGACGACAGGGAAAGGAGAAAGCATCCACCTCATAAAAAGGTCAAAAATGGTCAAGAAAGGACCAGGCTGATTTCTCCTCTCATCAAGTGCCTCGACGTACTTTTGGGATCAAATGGGTTCTGGAGGAGGAAGGGAAGGAATGGTATAGAAATAATAAGGTGAAGAAATATGTACATGTGGATTTGATGCAGAAGGAAAGTTTAGCAGAGAACTGCCCTCGCATTTTGGCAAAGATTATGGCACTAAATCTTGACCTTATCTTTCGAGACATGGGCGAATGTAATCTTGATTTGACTCTAGAGTTTTATGCCAACTGGTCCCCAAGGACTACGGGAAATGAAGTAAAGATTCAGGGGCAAGTCTTGCAATTGAACGCTGATTTCTTCAACTCTTTCCTAGGAACTCCAAGTGTGGATCCATCACCACTCAAGTAACTCTACAATAGACCTCCCTACAGAGCCATCAGACATACGTTATGTGGATCAAGGTCCATGACCCGGTGGACTCGTCACAAAGATAATGGTCGTCACAATACTTACCCATATACTTGTTTGAACAAAGAAGCTTGCATATGGTTAAGAATAGTCAACTCCTGCTTGATTCCTAGGACACAATACACTAAGGTCACGCGTGATCGAGTCTGCTTGGTGTATGCTCTAATGACAAATGTTCCCATCAACATTGGTGCAGTTATACGAATGTCGATGCGGAAAGCAAGGGTGCACAAAAGGTCCCATTTCAGTTTCGGCAATTTGTTGACTGCAATCTTAAGGAAAGAGCATATTGAGGAGGAGCCAGTAGACTATAAGTTGCCACATAACCCGAAGAAGGTAGATCTCACAAAAATCAAAGATCCAGAAACTGGTCAAGGCATCAACCTTACCACTGCTGAGAGACATACTCGAGTTGAGAGTTTTATTCGCCATCTGTATGGCATAACTCAGTTTACTATGATGAATGGGGGTCGTGTGCCGAATGATGCAGAGCTTCGGCAGTTGGACTATGACTACCCGCTTAATGAGCATGCTCGGGCCATGTGTGGAGTGGGGGTAAATTTTGAGAAACTTCTAGATGATGATGTGCCGATAGACGATGATCACCGACTGCTAGACTCTGATGTGGAGGACAACTCTGATGATGAAAACTCTAATGATGATTCTAACGCAGGGGGTATGACCCCGGATATAGAGGAGGAGTCTGAATAACCAGGTTTTTGCTTATTTATTTACACTGAGAGCAGTGTGTTCTGTATAAGTGTGGGGTGCGGGTATATGTTTGCGGATTGCCTTATCTGCTGTATTGCGTACTACCTGCCTGCATTATTCTATAGTTATTTTGATTTAGTCGTAGTTAGTTAGTTGTAATTAGTTAGATTTTTGCATGAAATTTTTCTTATAGACGGCATGGCATTATAACAGGAGTTTGTGCTGAATCACTACTATTGAAACATTTAGGCTCTAAGTGTGACTCATTCTGTGATAATTGCTTATAGTTTTATTCATTCATCTGTTGGGTCAAGAATCTATAATGCTCCTAATTAAGTTGACCATGTTCCATGTGTGTGTAAGGTTATTGTATATTCTTTGTTGTGACTGATGCTAGAACTTGCCTGGTGTGTGTGTGAAGCGAAATAAAGATTGTGAGTTTAGGAGATGATTTAGGCATTTCTTTGGCAGCCCTAATTTTGTTTATCTTCTTTTTACCTACCTTTGTACATTGTCCTAGTGAACACCCTTTGAGCCTTTAGCTATTTTCTTTGGCAACCTCATATGTAGTCTAATCCATTTTTTTTTGAAAAGACCATAATTTGATCCAAAAGCTCCTAAGCGTTTTAAATTATAGAATCAAGTTGAGTAAAGAGTGTGGCAAAATAAGAGGAAAATGGTGAAAGTGATGCCCCAAAGTTTAGTTATTGGTACATGAAAATATTGTGATCGAGGGTGGCTATCATAGGGATTCTTAATAAAAAAATAATAAATAAATTAAAAAAAAAGAGAAAAAAAAAGAGTTGTATATTCCCATCATTATGTTTCTGATTGAGTAACAAAATGGGTGAAAGGGGGTTGGTACATTAAAGGAAGGTAGAGTGGTTGTTAAAAGTTAGTGTAAATGGCATAATGTAGTGTATTAAAGCACTTAGGGAACATAGCCACAATTTCTGGCCAAAATAGTCCTACCTGTCCCTTTAGCCTACATTACAACCCGTAAAGACCTATTTGATCCTAACCTTAGCATTCTGATATTAGTGGAGCATTACACTAAGGGCAAGCATATGGTCATTAGTTGTAATCTAAGAATTCTTTGTGAGAGTTAGAGCAAGCAAGTTCTTATACCCATATTTCTGAAAAATGCAAAACTATGAGTGATTATGGGTAACATTTGGTGTGAGCGCACATGGTTGATGATTGTTGGGTAGTTTTATATGATTTTCTTTGGCTTAACTTGTGTATACGAATTAACCAACTTAATGAGTCTATGTTGGAGGGTGAGTTGTTTCTAGTAATGATCAAGAAATCTACTCTTTGTTAATAATTGTCGTGTATGTCTTGTTGAAAATTTTGTGTTGCTCTTGTGAAGTTTAGTTAGGTATTCGCATGGATGTACTATTTTGTTCGAGGAAAAACAAAGTGTTAAGTGTGGGGTGGTGATGTTGGGCGTATTTATACGTCTAAGCACCATAACTTACCCATGTTTTAGCTAAGTTTTGAGAATAAAATACATAAGTCTTGCACTTTTAGTCCATTTTTAAGTAAGTGAGCTGACCTATGTGATTAGCATGCTTTTCAGGTACTAATGAGGAAGATTTCAGCACTTTGGGGACCTGTGGACAGCAAAGGAAAACTTCACATAAAAGGGAAAGCAGCTTTTGAACTGAATGTGATGCATGGGAACTTTTTCCCAGGCAAACTCAGTATTTTTAAATAGTTAAGGATTGCAGTAGAAATTTATTAGAGAAGGATGTTATTAAAAAGCTTTATTGCTGAATTTTTAGGGATTATTCAATTATTCAGATTCTGTATTATTTTGAACACAAAGAAGAGAGCTTAGCGTGAGGACAGAGAGAGAGAAACATGTTTCTCTCTTAATTTCGCTAGTCATCTTCATCACCAAGATCATTCTAAGTTTTGGTATGATGAATATTTCTATGTTGATTTCTGTTTTATTCATGAGTAGCTTAGCTTATTTGTTAGGGTTATGGAAACATTGTAGTATACTCTCTATTGCTATGGGTTTTTGAATTTATGATGTGTTAATCCACTTATATCATTACTCTCTTCGTTTTGATTGAATTCTCGTGGTTGAAAACATAGGGAATACGCCATTATAGCAATAACTTGTTCGATAGAAAAGTTACTGTTTGGAAAAGAGAGTGTGACGAGAAATTAGGGTTTCCAACCTCTAATTTACACGTTAATGCCCTAGCAGGATTAACTTCTTGGAGAGTTCGTACAATTTGTTGTACACTTTAAATTCGAAAGAACTAAGGTGAATAAATCCTTGATGGTTGAAAGACACTTGGATTTAGAATTAGAATACGTCTCTCTATAAGTGCATGCATGCATAAAATCTGTATTACCCATAGTTAATAGAGAAGTAGAAGCTACAAGGTGGATATAACCATAACTTGCCATTCTCTGTGATCAAAATATCATTACACATATCATCTCATCGTTACACTGATAATATTATTGCGCACTTAAACCAAAACCCCCCTTTTTCTTGGAACATTCGATCAACAGTCTAATAATAATCGCAATACTTAGTGACCATAGTATTCCCTGTGGGATTCGACACCCAACCCAGTTGGGTTCTATATTTGACAGCGAACGCTTACACTTTCTAACTAGAGTTGTAATTTGGGCGTATCAGCGTACCAGGGCAGTGATTCCATAGTAGTTGCCAGGATCTCCTCATCAGGAAATGCATCATTTACCTTTGTTTCATCATTAGCTTCCTGTTCACCTTCTATTCTACATAAATGATCTGTAACCTGATTTTCACAACCTTTTCTATCTTTGACTTCGAAATGAAACTCTTGCAGTAGCAACACCCATCTAATAAGCCTTGGTTTAGCATCCTTCATGACCATTAAATATCACAATGCCACATGGTCAGTATGGACTACCACTTTAATCCCAAGCAGATAAGATCTGAATTTCTCGAAAGCATACACCACAGCTAGCAGTTCCTGTTCAGTTACTGTGTAATTCCTTTGTGATCTATTCAGTTCTTTGCTGGCATAATATATTGGGTGAAACAATTTATCCCTCTTTTGTCCTAATACAGCTCCCAGCGCAACACCACGTGCATCACATATTATTTCAAATAGTTTTGCCCAGTCAGGTACAATAACAATAAGGGCCTCTATTAGCTTTTTTAAAGGCACTCAAATGCCTTCAAGCATTCATCATTGAATAGGAATTTCACTTCCTTCTCCAATAGCTTACAATGTAGATTGCAACTTTGGAGAAGTCTTTTATGAATCTCCGATAGAACCCCACATGACCAAGAAAACTATGCATTCCCTTTATTGAAATGGGAGGTGGTAATTTCTCAATAACTTCTACCTTTGCTCGATCAACTTCAACCCCTTTTTCGGAGATTTCGTGGCCCAGCATGATACCCTCCTTTACCATAAAATGACATTTTTCCTAGTTGAGCACTATATTAAATTCAACACATCTTTGCAAGGTGACATTCAGATTCTCCAAACATGTTTCGAATGAATCACCTACCACGGAGAAATCATCCATGAATACCTCTATGGTGTTTTCCACCATGTCAGAGAAGATAGACTCATGCACCATTGAAAAGTGGCCAATGCATTGTATAGCCCAAACAGCATCCTCTTAAATGCAAATGTGCCATATGGGCATGTAAATGTCATTTTCTCTTTATCTTCCGGAGCAATGCATATTTGGTTATATCCAGAATAACCATCCAAAAAGCAATACTACCCCCTACCAGCCAATCGATCAAGTATTTGGTCCATAAAGGGCATGGGGAAGTAGTCCTTTAGAGTCCAAGAGTTAAGCTTGTGGTAATCCATGCAGACCCTCCACCTAGTTACTGATCTAAGTGGAATCAGCTCATTCTTTTCATTAGCAACCACTGATATACCCAATTTCTTGGGCACACATTGAACTGGACTTAACCATTTGCTGTCAGAAATAGGGTAAATTACTCCTGCATCCAACCACTTAATAATCTCCTTTTTAAACACCTCCTGTATTGGTGGATTCAGACGGTGCTGATGCTCAATGGTAGGAGTACAATCTTCTTCTAGTTGGATTTTATGTGTACAGATGCCAGGGGGAATGCCAATAATATCTGTGATGGTCCATCTTATTGCTCTCTTGTGCCTCTGAAGTACTAAAACAAGTGTATTTACCTGTTGTTCTTCTAAATCAGCTACAATAATAAAAGGTAGAATACTTTCTTTCCCCAGAAACATATACCATAAGTGACCAGGCAGCTCCTTCAATTCTAACATCGGTGGTTCTTCAATAAATGGCTTGGATGGTGGTGTTGGTCGATTTGATAGATCAAGGTCAAGCTTTTTAGGAGCATAAGAATTCGAGCCCAGGCCATTCAGGTCACAAACTGTCTCTTCATATTCCTCAATGCCTTCGCTATCATAGTTCATCACAACCGCGACTAAGGGCTCAATAACTAGCTATTCAGTTCTGACCGTATCTTGTTCGTCCTTAAAATATATATCAACCACTGATAACACACTCATTTCCTCATGCTTCTTCATTGATTTACCCACATCAAATCGTACCTCTTTATCGTTTACCCTGAATAAGAGCTTATTCGCTCTCAAATCGATCAACATACTTTTGGTTGTAAGGAAAGGTTCACCCAAGATTATGGGCACCTTGAAGTCCACCTCGTAGTCTAGAATGACAAAGTCTGCAATGAATATGAAATTTGAGACCTTTACCAACACATCATACAGAATGCCAACAGGTCGCTTTACTGATCTGTCGGCCATCACCAGCCTCATGTTGGTAGGTTTGGGATTCCCCAAGCCAAACTTTATATAAATAGTCAACAGCATCAAGTTGACACTTTCCCCAGATCACATAGTTCTTTAGTGAATTCCATGGTTCCAATTGTGCAAGGACTAGTGACTACACCTGGGTCCGAATTTTTCTGCGTCAAGGTCCTTGTGGAAATAGCACTGCAAAGGTGGAGATCTGCTTCTAGTTCGCAACTCATTGTTCGTTTCTTAGTAACAAGGCCTTTCATGAATTTTGCATATTCTGGCATTTTCTCAAGTTCTTTGATCAAAGGCGCATATATAGTCAATTGCTTGAGCATTGCTAGGAACTTGCTGAATTTTGCATCATCCGCCTTCTTTCTCAGCCGTTGAGAAAAGGGAGGTGGTGGCCTTGGGATGGGTTTCAACACCACTTCCTCTTCCTTCTCCTTGTCTGACATATCAATAGAACTTTTTGGCTTCTCAGGCTTCTCTGGGTGTTGTTTTGTTGGTTCCTCAGCGACTTCCTTAATGCTCACAGATTTGCTCACAGAAGGGCTAGATAATATCTTACCACTCCTAATGGCAATCTCCAGACATAAACCATCTCTCTTCTGATCCTGAATTGTTTGATTAAGAAAAGTACCACTTCTTCCCTAGTTTAGTATTGATGAAATTTGATTCATCTGTTGCTCTAACTGCTAGATCAAAGTTGAATATGAACTAACCAACTGACTCATAGTGGAAAATTCACTCCTCATGCTAGTCACTCTTGCGTTGGTAGCCTCTACTCCTTTTAATAGCTCTTTCATCATATCTTACATAGGCCACTTTCCCGAGCTAGTTGCAGCAGCTTTTTGATTTCCAGCACGAACATACAACCCACTTCTGTCATTGCTACTTCTCCAGTTTTCTTGCTCCCTGTCTCTATGATTAGGATTGTCATATCCATTCCGACCTTCATTCCCTTGGCTAATGCCTCGAAAACCCCCTGATTAGAAACATTGTTGACTTCTTCTTCAGGTTCCATATCAACACAGTCCCAAATCATTCCAGCCTTTACCTTTTCTATCCCTCCTAATAATAAATGCTTGGTGAGAAGGTCCGTTTGAGTCTTTAGATAGGCTATGTCTTGATTCTTCTCCTCATCTCTTCTGCATTGTTCATCATTCATTCCAATAGGAATAGTTGGACTTTCCACCACAGAATCATTGGTGTACCAAGCCCTACTTAGTTTGGTCATCCTATTCAGCATATTAGCAGTATCTTGAAATGACAGAGCAACAAATGACCCACCAGCAGCGTTATCTACCATTGGTTTTGTCACAGAGTTAAAGGCTCAGTACAAAGTCTCCATCAAAGTTCCATTATGTTATGGTTTGAACACTGTGTCAGCTTCTTCTTGAACCTTTCCCAAGTTTCATGTAAAGCCTCATTCGGAAGTTGTCTAAAATTATTGATCTCATCCCTCAACTGTACCGTCCTGGATGGTAGAAAGAACCTTTATAGGATAAGCTCCTCTCAACTGCCTCTAGTTAGTTATAGAGTCAGGCATCAACTCACTTAACCATAATGTTACCTCTCTAGATAGAGACAATGGGAACAGCCTCAACCGGATCGCGCTCTGGCTCACTCTCAAATTGTCAAAGGATTTGCAAATGGTGACAAAGCTCACCAAATGCTGGTTGGGGTCATCCTTATGAAGGCCTCCAAACAACCCCTTTAGATTTAAGAGCTGGATCATCGTACTTGTAATATTGAACTTTGCCCTAGGTGCTAATGGAGGGGGAATGATCACACTCGTTGCACCTACTCTATCTACATCACCATCATCATCGGCCTCATACCGCAGTGATTGTTCTGCCATGCTTCTCATGCGGTGGGTTTCTGGATTGAGTAGTGCTTCGCATAACCTATAGAGATCCTAAAAATAAAAAATAAAAACAACCAAACATAAATATGGAAAACTCAACTATCAACAAATTTTCTTATACAACTTTTTAGTCTATAACTGTATTCCCCGGCAACGGAGCCATTTTTGATAACGCTCAAATTACACTCTTGAATGGGTGTAAGCGATCGTTGTCAATATAAAACTCAACTAGGTTGGGGTCGAATCCCACAGGGAATAGGGTGTGAACTTCGATTTGTTTACGAAATGTTGTACTGATAGTTTACTATTTTCGAAGATGGGGGTTTAAATTTCACAGAGAGTCAATTGTCACTTTCAATATTTTAGTGTTGTAATCAATATAAATGAGAAACTAGAGTTATGTTTACCATGGGTATTGGGAGTTAACAAATACTAGGTAATGCTTGGGATTCTTGGAGTAACTAGAAACAACAGAATATCCTTGACAATGATACTTTCTGACTTATCTCTTGACCTCACCAGACAATTTATTATCTAATTCTCTCGAACTTAGATAACTTATCTATTTCCAATAGTATGTTATCTCAGCTAGATTAATCCAGTTACGACATCAATCATTAAACAGAAGGTTGGTAGCTTCCGAGTCCCAGTTGATAATTCATGACCTCTAGTCTATTTCTCGGTTAGAAGCAAATAAAACCTAAGGCATAACCTAATGTTTGCAACCACTAGATTTCAGTTAAAACATTACAATTTCAAGATGTTCTACTACTCTTTGAATCTATTAAACTCCTACCATCATATCAAACCCTAATCCATGGATCCCATAACTCCAGATAATGGAATTAGCTGCTCATGATTTGATGAACGAAATAACAAGTTGAATTCATGATAATAAGGATCAACTTACAAATGGATGAAAAACAACAAGTAGTTCCTTCAATTTAATCACAAGGTGGAAGACCAAAAATAGTTGATAAGAAACAAGAAAAATATTTTATGGTAAAGATGAAGCAATGTTACGTGCTTCTCTTCAGAAGTTCTTGTTTGATAATTAACGATCGATTCCCCCTTAAAAACCCTAAAACAAGTCTTTAAATAGTCAACCCTAAATAAGGAAACAAAATTAAAGTTTCAGTTTTCTCTTCGGATTAGACGCGATGCTTTTGACAGCGCGTCAGACACCTGACAATGTGTGTGAGATATTGTCAAAGATTCCAGTGAATTGTTATCTTTTGACTCTTCAGACGGCAATCCTGAAGGTGTGTCAAAAATCTTGACAGCGCTTGGAAATTGGCGTCACAACTCCACTGGTAAACAACATATTCTGCCTCAGGTTTACGGCGATTTTGACGAGATATCACATATTTGACGGACCCTCCGAATCCGTCATCTCAACTTCCCAGGTTCTGTCTACGCTTGAAGGCAACTTTGACAGCCTATCCTATGTATGACGTCACTTTAGGATGATCGTCAGACACATTTCAGCTTATTTACACCAGATTTCAGCTATTTTATTCTTCTTTCCTTTGGTTTTCTCCCCGATCACTTGTATCTGCATTAACACACAACAAATGATCAAAAACAACAAAATTTGCTAAAGACTTCGGAATTATTCTAGGTTAAAGGCCTTAGATCTGTTCACGATTGCGCACACATCAACTGTAAGCACCGTGTAACAACTAGGGGGTAGTTTCGAGTTGTTACAACAAGAACCGAGGGTTTCTTGCCATGTTTCTTTTCTCATCAGCCACACTATCATAGTAAAGCTGACATGTTTAGGTTGTTTTGTATTTTTGTTGTATATGAATTATTTTCTGTGTGTGTTTAATTAGGAGAAAAATTAGGAACCCAAGGTTAGTTAACCTATTCTGTTTCTTAAAGTATTTCTAAGAATTGATACCCCTTAAAAAGATTTTATGAGCTGTGTGATGTGAATATGTGTGACTTTTCTGAATCTTGTTATAACATTCGGATTGGGGATGAAATATTCAACGTTAGCATTTGCATGAATTTGACATGACCCAAACTAGGGACAAATCGTGTCGGGTGCC
Source organism: Capsicum annuum (assembly GCF_002878395.1). NCBI lineage: Eukaryota > Viridiplantae > Streptophyta > Magnoliopsida > Solanales > Solanaceae > Capsicum > Capsicum annuum. The sequence goes on along the minus strand of NC_061112.1, from coordinate 88,869,122 downwards.
TCAAACCGAATCGGGACCGGAGACCACCTCCAATACCCAACCATAACCTCCCTACACCATATGTTGGATTAAAGTTCGATTACATAACAAGATAGAACAATCATAAATCAAATGCGTTCAAACGGTGTCAACCCCAATACCAATACCAATGCCAAGGCAGACACCAATACCGACACCGTCCATGCAAACCCAAAGTAGTCTGACAAAGCCCCTAACCGAAAATAAAAAGCATCTGATCGGGACATACCCCCGAACATAGCCAAAACCAAAGTCCAAGAAATAACCAATAATCTAAAAAATATCCATAAACTGAAATGGAGTCTTTGGAGTATGGAAGCTCACCACTTCAGTCTGACACAAATGATGTCCCTGAATCTAATCATTGGACAGGAAGAGAAGAATGGTCCGTTCCTGCATCGCGTGGGGATACAACATCCGAAGATGAGTTAGCGGGTGAATGCTAGCATGTACTCAGAAATAAGGATAAAATAATGCCACCATTTAAAACCAAAGCAATCAACCATATGCACTCACATAAATATAAACATATATACCATGCCGAGGAAGGGAACCGAGTTTAGCATGCATTTAAAACCTTAACATGGGCTATGTTGACCATCTTAACATAACCCACAGGCTAAATGGGTCCATTGTTACCCCCTAAATGGGTCGTAGTGCATGTAGCTGCATAAACCGGAGATATCATAGGGTTATGGGATTCCCGTGTACGCTTCGCCTTCCATGATACATATATACAATTATAAACTTAAGGGATTCTCGTGTACTCCACAATTATATGTTCACCATGACCAACCCTCATGTTGGCAAACATGAGTTTCCAAGGTTCATCTATTGGACTCACACCTTCATGGTTATCTATCATAACACGTCATTATTTCCCAATTTAAAACCATTAGTATATAACTGACCAACCAATTCCAGAAGTTATTTACCAACGAATTATGAAGTGGTATCGTCATAACGACTATAGCTTACAAGAAATGTCATTAGCCAATCCTTAGGGGATTACCATGTATCCCACGTGATTTCTAATTAAACCAAAACCATGGCCACCAAGGTCTTTTAAATCTATTAAAAACCATTTAAACCAATTTAGGTTCCATTACCAAATTATACAATGTAAGGTTTTCAATAAAAGTCAAACTATGTGATAAAATCATTCTCATAAGTATTTTAACAAACATGTTGAGGGCATATAGTTTCCAAAACCAAAACCAAGTAACTTAGGGAATACAAAGTACACCTAAACCTTTTTACCCTTACCAAACATTCCACAATGTTCAAACCAACATTATAATGTGAGAAACCCTAAGTAAAACATGGGAAAACATTAACCAATCATTGATAACCGAAACCCCCAAGATATATTTCAAAACCAAACTATACCCATAATTTAAACCATGAAAACCATCCATTAATACATGAATTTAGTTGAACTAACAATAAGGGAGGAGTGACATGCCTTAGATACCAAAGAGTACGGAGAGAGACCACCCTTGTAACTCCGAATTGATTGTATTGAAGAAACCCTAGCCTCTTTTTGAACCAAGAGCCTTGAGACAGATTTGAGAGTGTTTAAAGTATGTTTGATTAAGAATAATAGGATAAATAAAGTCCCAATAATGTTTTAAGTCATGGGGGTCATGAGAGGTTAAGAGGGGAACTGTTCAAAATAACCTCAACTTAAAAGCTGAAAAATATGTGCAGGAGGGTACGACTCCCCCTAATTCTTACACACATAATACGTGTAGTACCCACCACTCGTACCCTAGATAGAATGTTAGACTCCAATCCAGTCCAAAATATACCTCATAGGCCAACTCATACCCACAACTTGTGATTATTACCCTAAAACCATGCCCTAGGCAGAATCCAAGGGGTTGGACACTGGACAACATACGAATTGGACTATACCACTCGTACCATTTCCATACGACCCTTATGATGTCCATTCATACATTAGACAAAAACCAACCTAAACCACACTGAGTAACATACGACCAAGGACCCCTAGACCGTATCTACATCATACGACTAGTACCCTCAAGACATATGATGTCCAGAAGCTCAAACTCAAGAAAGTTATATGGGTCAAAACTCAGGGTGTTTCAGTTCTCCCCGACTTGGATCATTAATCCTCAAATGATGGAACAAGGTAGTACAAGCACGATACAAACCTCAACATCTCAACTATAACCTTTAACTAAGTTAGAAAACAAAGATGCAAGGAATTTATCTTTCCCTTAACAAAATTTGACAACAAAGATGTGATGAAGAACACATACCTTCCGTACGAATTTCTGAAGCATAAAACAGGAATGGATACTTGGACCTTATGTCCTTTTCAGCATCCCAAGTAGCCTCTTCAACCTTGTGGTTCTTCCATAGGACCTTTACCGAGGCCACATCCTTGGTCCACAACCGATGAACCAGACGATCCAAGATTTTAATCAAGACCTCCTCATAAGATAAAGAATCCAAAATACCAATATCCTTGATAGGCACGATTTGAGATGGATCATCCATACACTTCCTCAACATAGAAACGTGGAATACCAGGTAAATTGAGCTCAAGATAGAAAGCAAGTCCAACTCATATGCTACACTACCAACCCTCCTCAAAATCATATAAGGACACATATACTGAGGACTGAGCTTCTCTTTCTTCCTAAACCGCATCACTCTCTTCATGGGAGACACCTTTAGGAACACCCTATCCCCAACCTTAAGCTCAAAGTCTCTTCGCCTCACATCTGTATAGGAATTTTGGTGACTTTCGGCAGCCTTAAGTCTATCTCAAATTACCTTTACCTTCTTCATGACTTGGTGAACCAAATCCTAACCAAATATATTTGTTTCACCAACTTTAAACCATCCAATCGGAGATCGTACATCTCCTACCAAACAAAGCTTCAAACTAATCCATCCCTATGTTAGAGTGGTAGCTATTATTATATGCAAACTCTACAAGAGGCAAATGTTCATCCTAACTACAACAATAGTCGATCACACAAGCATGAAGCATATCCTCTAATGTCACAATAGTCCTTTCCGCTTGCCCATCCAATAGTGGGTGAAAAACAGTGCTCAAACTTACCTTAGTCCCCAACCCTTTCTGAAACGACCACCAAAAGTGAGACCAAAACTACATCCCGCAATCAAAGATGATAGAAATAGGTACTCCATGCAACTTCACAATTTCTTAGAGGTATAACTTTGCATAATGCTCAGCCAAGAAGTTAGTCCTCACTGGAAAAAAAGTAAGTTGACTTTTTCATCCTATCCATGATTACCCAAACCGAATCAAACTAATTCTGAGATCGAGGGAGGCCGGTAACGCAACCAAGTACCACATACATTGACTTTTTTATCCTATCCATGATGACCCAAACCGAATCATACTTGTTGGCATACCATACATTTGGGAAAAAAATTGGCCACGTCCCTCTTCATATAATTCCAGCAATACATCTCCTTAATGTCATGCTATATTTTTGTCGAACCAGGATGAATAAAATAGTGCGACTCATGCGCCTCATCCAAGATTCTCTCTCACAAACTATCTATATCAGGAACACATAACCTCCCTTAGTACCACAAGGTACTATCACCACTAATCTCAAAGGCCATAACCTTCTGCCCACCAACATCACCCTTGATCCTCATTAACACAGGATCTAAAACTTGCATCTCCTTGATTTCTACACCAACAGACGAACACGCCCCTTCCTATACCAACACACCACCATCCTTAGAGTCCAAGAGGCGAACCCCAAGGTTAGTCAAATGGTAAATGTCCTTCACTAACTCCCACTTCTCCTTATCCACATGAGCCAGACTTCTCATGGATAACCTTCTAAGAGCAGCAGCAACCATATTAGATTTACCTGGATGGTAGTAAAGACTCATGTCATAATTCTTGAGCAGCTCAAGCCAATTTTTTTGCCAGAGGTTAAGCTCTTTCTGAGTGAACATATACTGCAGGCTTTTATGATTAGAAAAGATATCCACATGCACTTCATATAAATAGTGATACCAGATTTTCAATGCAAATACCATAGCTAATATTTCTAGATCATGAGGTGGATAATTTCTCTCATGCACCATCGACAGCCTAGAGGCATAATCTATCACCTTGCCATGCTGCATTAGAACATAACCAAGTCCCACATAAGATGCATCATAATATACCAAAAATCGATTAGCGTCCTTAGGTAAAGTCAGAATTGGAGCCAAAGTTAGCTTATCCTTTAGATTCTCGAAACTCCCTCACAAGTATCAGACCATAGAAATTTTACCTTCTCCTGAGTCAACTTAGTTACAGAGTAGCTATAGTTGAAAAACTCTCCACAAATCTTCTATAGTAACTGGCTAAACCTAAGAAGCTTCGAATATTAAATAGAGTCATGAATCTATGCCACTTCTTAACCATTGCAATATTCTATAGATCCATGTGATCCCTTCACTGGAAATGATCTGACCTAAAAAGGACAGCATTCAACCAAAATTCATATTTCAAAAATTTGTCATACAATTGTTGCTTCTTCAGGGTCCGCAACACAATATGGAGGTGATTTGCATGATCCACCTTGCTCATAGAGTACATCGAAATGTCATCTAGAAAAATAATGACAAAAAAATCTAGAAAGTGATGAAAGACCCTATTCATCAAAACCATGAATGCCACCAAGGCATTGGTCAACCCAAAAGACATAACCAAAAACCCAAAGTGACCATACCGGGTATGAAAAGCTCTCTTAGGGATGTCCACTAATCCTTAACTTATGATACCCAGACCAAAGATTAATCTTACAGGAAAACCCCTGCAATTGATCAAACAGATCATCTATCCTTGGAAGAGGATACTTATTCTTTGTCGTCACCTTGTTCAACTATCGGTAATCAATGTACATCTAAAAGAACCATCCTTCTTACACATGAATAACACCGGTGTAACCCTATTGAGACACACTAGGATGGATGAAACCCTTGTCTAAGATATCCTTGAGTTGCTCCTTAAGCTCCTTCAACTCGGTTGAAGCCATTCTATATAAAGGAATAAAGATCAGACGAATATCTGGAACAAGATCAACCCCAAACTCAATCTCCCTATCAGGACGAACACTAGGAAGGTCATCAGGAAATGCCTTAGGAAATTCATTCACCACCGAGACAGAATGAAAAGAAGGACCATCCAAGTTAGAATTTTTAACCTGGACCAGATGATAAAGACACCTCTTTGAGATCAATCTCTGAGCTCGAAGATATGATATGAGATTCCCCTTAGGAGCTAGGGAACCATCCTTCCACTTAATAATTGGCTCTTTAGGGAATTTAAAAACAACCTTATGGGTCCAACAGTCTAAATACAGATAGCATGAGTGCAACTAATCCATCCCCAGTATAATATCAAAATCCGCCATATTTAATTCAAACAGATCCAATAAAGTTTCTTTACCACCAATAGATACCATGCCCCCTATAGACTCTTCTAACAATCACAGAGTTACCTACTAGGGTAGAAACTAAAAAATGGTCCGGAACACACTTTGGACCAAAACCAAAATGCACAGCCATATATATGGTCACATAAGAGAGAGTAACAATACACATCATGAGAAAAGAGTTTCAACATACAATTTACGACATCAGGTGATGCCTCGAACTTCTGTTAGGTAATAAAAGAATAGAGATAATTCCGACCAATGACAAAACTAGATGGTGCACTAAAGCTGATTATGAAGAAACTGGAACCTTGTTTGCCCCCGAAGAAACCTTACCTATAAGAAAGTTTCTGAGCATATTCCCTGGCTGACCACAGTTGAAGCACCTGTCCCTCTTCTCATCACACGACCCCATTGCAACCTATCATAAAACTTATAGAGAGGACATGATGGACTTGAATGGCCCCCACTTACCTGAGATTGGGCACCTGTTCCCTTAATTGTCACCACCATAGAAATGCCTATCGCCTAACGGCTTTAGGTAGGGAGCACTAGTCATTGAATAAGACCCAAAATTGCCTCCACTTTTTCTTGGGACACTTACCACCATCCATGCCACTCTACTATTAGCCACCACCCTACTCAGAGAACCTAAACTTCTTTCCCTACCTCTCTCCTATTTCAATCTACTTTTACTTCTCTTCCTCTACCTATTGCATATACACAACCAACCTGGAGATATCTATGTCCTTGTTTAATAAGATAGCCTTACTCTCCAATATCGAGTCTTTAGAAAAAACAAAAGCAAACTTCCTCATTCTAGCACTCATGCTAGAAACCAACTCCAGAGCATACCATGATAACTGGTGAAACTTTAAGGCATACTCCTTGATAGACATCTTACCTTGCCTCACATTAACAAACTTATTTGCCTTTGCTTCCCTCAACTCCTTAGGAAAGAAGCAGTCCAGAAAAGCACCAGGCAAATTATCCCACAAAGAAAACTCAACATCGTAACTCCTAGCCTGATCCCACTGCCCATATCATTAGTACGCCATATATTTTAGTTGATAGGCAACAGACTCCACACCCTCCGCATTCGTGGCATGCATAACACAAAAAATCTTTTCTATCTCATCCATAAAAGATTAAGGATCCTCCGCAAACTTAACACCAGTTAATACAAGAGGGTTCAACCTCATAAATTGGACAACCCTTATGGCCTCAAAAGATGGAGTAATAAAAGCACCACATAGCTTGAGAAGCTACAACTGATCCAACATATGGATAGACTAACGAGACTCGACATTCGTCATAGCATCCTGAAGAGTATGAGATGGACTAAAGAGAATTGGTGGAACTCCAGAGAATAATTAGGAACTAGACCCCTAGACTAGATTTGGATCGCATGAGTAGAGCATGTCCTATCCACATTTTCCCCAGTCGAGACAGAGGAGTTTTTGTGAACTTTTGATTATCGAGGCATGATATGAAAAGTGAACAAGCAGAGATTAGAGAAGAACTCGTGGCTTTAGACTTCATTGCTCAAAAACTAAACACAAGAAAGAGAAACATTCCTAAATGCCTTATAGCCTCTCCCTTATGAGTATGGAACGCTATATACCTATAAAATAGACTCTACTCAACACTAATTGGTGAAATTCCAATTGACTATGAACCTAGGGCTCTGATACCAATCTGACACAACTCAAACTAGGGCAAAATCTTGTCAGGAGCCTCAAGCCCAACTGACATCAGAGACCACCCCTAATACCCAACCATAAATGTCCTACACCATATGTCAGATAAATTTTGATAACATAACAAGATGGAACAATCATAAATCAAATGTGTTTAAATAGTGTCAACCCCAATACAATACCAATACCAAGGTTAACACTAATACCGACATCGCCTATGCTAACCCAAAGTAGTCTCACAAAGCCTCTAACCAAAAATAAAGAACATTCGATAGAGACATGTTCCCCCACCATAGAAAAAACTAAAGTCAAAGAAATAACCAGTAGTATGAAAAGATATCCATAGTATAAAATAGATATAACACCCCAAAATTGGGTCCCAGGATGTCACACGGTGCTTAGGGTCATATGTGACCCCAACCTAACCCTTCTATTGGTATAACTCATAAGCAACTAAATAAAATACTTAAATTTGTATAAAATCAGCGAGAACATAAAATTTTTTAAACTTGATCAATACAAATCTAAACTTTACAAGATTACAACTCTGCTTTTACCAAAATAAAATTGAAACTTAATACATCAACTCTACTGATTGTCTATGAAGCCTCTACTAGTACTAACTTTAGATAGCCAGGTCATAACTCCCAACTATCCCAACTCAATTCAACTGAAATAGGAAAGTAAAGAAATGCTCAAACTGTCTATCTAGCTCAAACCTTGAATCAAAAGAATTCATCACCTGCTGACTGGAAGCTGTGAGCTGACTAAGTCTGAATGTGCATATTAAGTCTTGTACCTACATTGTGAGACAATGTAGTACATAGACGTGTATGTAGATTAGTATTTTGGGAATATACTAAGTATATGGGGGTATACGCAATTAAATAATCAATATCATAAATCCTTATAGAAAATATGCATGCTAGTATAGATGACTCACATAGCTTGAATTAAAACCATCATAATCATGAATAAGAAAACAGGTAATGTAAATCACGTGAGTCATTGCACTTTATTCTAAATCTGCATTCTTTCTTTATTCTCAAACTTGTAAGATAGATAAAGTCTTAAAACAACATCTTTCAGAGCATACGCTTTAATATCATGAAAACTAGGAACTTCTTTGGAAACTTAAAGATTTTGACACTTGAGAGCCTTAGAAATTTTGGACTCATAGCTTTCAAAATACATATACTTGTATCTTAGATAGAGTGGGGGGCTACTTTGGGAGTTTCTTCTAACCAACATAAATCATGTAAGATACATGGAGTCCAACATCTTACCCACGTTGGGGAGAACTGTTCTATCCTTACCATCAGATAGAGCCTTAACTTTAGTGATCACTATCTTAACCCACTTGGGGGATATCAAGAACCTATGGGGGCACGTAGTTCTAGGGCATGAGACCTCAGAATTAAGAACAACTCGGTGCTAAATACTACTCCCTTACTTAGCTCAGAACTTTAGAAAATCCACCTTAAAACATTTCAACAATATATATAATGGGAGCCAAAATGCATCCCCTTTGCTTTAAACTCAAGAATGTGGATTTCTATCTTAACTCATAATCAAAACTCACTTCTTAAAATTCTTTAAAAGTCACCAATATCTCATTCTCAAAACTCATGTTTTAACCATAAGGTTCAATTCACAAACAATAAGACTTGAAATTCTCAAAACATGATATGGACATAGGATTATGCAACCTAAACCATAAATTGACAATTTAAAATATTAATATGTATAATAATATGACAACTTAAATCTTGGGCAAGACATAGTCTCATAAACTCAAAATATAATAACATGATGGGAATTATCCATGAATTTATGAAATACTTTAAGAAAATATATATAACTTTTGGGCACAAGAACGAAAGGGTGTTCTTGTTCAAAATCAGATACCTTAAACTTGGAGCATTTGGATGACTTTAAAAATTCTGGAAGGTTATTCATGAACTATTGGGTATCCCTCGTAGCACTCTTAATGGGGAATTCAAATATGCAAGAATTATCGAATTCTCATGGTTGAATCTCTAGATAATTGGGTTTTTATGTTGAAACCCTAACCTTGTGGTTGAAGGTGTGCAGAGAATTTTGAGATGTTTAACTAAAGAGAATGGAAGATAATACGCTCCTTAAAGGTTATAAGTTGTGGGAAGTGAAGGAAAAAGACCAAAATGCCCTTACTAAATCGCTTCCCAGTTGCTGAAAATCTAAGGTTGACGACATTTGTGATAAGCCATCAGACTTGTGATAAGTCATCACAAATGTCGTCACTGGGGGGGCAAGAATTGATGGATTTTTGCCTAAGGCTGACGACATTCATAAGTCATCACACTTGTGATAACTTATCAGAAATGTCATCACTGAGGGCTGGATTCTGGCTAAGGATGACGATATTCATGATAAGTCATCACATTTGTGATAACTTATCACGAATGTTGTCACTCAGTTTTCCAGGCTGACATACTGGAGTAAAATGGGCATAACATTTTGCTCTGGTATTGGATTTAGGCAAAATTAATATCGCTGGAAAGATAATTTAAAGAGATTTCATTTGATATATAGTTGGCCACCCATTTCATCATATATAAGGAGTTATGGTCAATTAAAGTCAACTCAAGTTTCAACACTCACTAAAACTCGAACGACAGGAAAGCTTTCAACTTGACCTTAAGTTAGGGGATCTCTATGATCTCAATTTATACTCAAATGGTTTCCCACACAGCATAATTGATTAACATACCGAATTTGCATAGGATTTATGGCTTTTGGAACATTTACAAGTAGAAAAGATGGTTCTCGTTCTAGCCTAAAATATGGGGTGCTATAATAGAGTTATCCAGAATATGGAAGCTCACCACTTTAGTCCAACACAATGCTATCCATGAATCTAATCACTAGGTAGGAGGAGCAAAATGGCTAGTTTCCATATGCCATGGAGCCAGCTTCTCCGCCTTCCCCCCTCCGAACATCCTCCATAATGAAAGTACATAGAAACCTTGATTTGTATACTTCCTTCTTTAATAAGATCAAGATGAGGAGTGATCTTTTACTGGACCTCAAGGATCATCTTAAACTTGACACTGCCTCAGAAGCAAAGAGAGGCAAAATAATCAAATTTATGGAGATCTTGGCCTTTGATGAAAATAAACTGATATGCTGGCATTTTATCCAACTCTGTATCCTATCTTAGGGAAAACTATCTCTAGATAGAAAAGTGAAAAGTAGATTTGATCTACGAATGAACAAAAATATTTTTGAATTTTATGAATATTCTTTGGGCGTTATCTCCTTATCTTCTTATTTACAAGCCATAACTTACTTCAAAGTTTTAAATTCCCATACAGCATCTAATGACGAGTTAGTAGGTGAACACTAGAATGTACTCACGAATGAGGATAAAATAATGTTATCATTCAAAAACAAAGTAATCAACCATATGCAATCACTTACATATATACATATATACCATGCTAGGGAAGGGAACCAGGTTTAGCATGCATTTAAAACCTTAACTTGGGTTGTGTAGCTTGACCATCCTAAAACCACCCACGGGCTATATGGGTCCAACGTTACCCCCTAAATGAGCCTTAGTGCGTGTAGCGGTACAAACCAAAGATATCATAGGGGTAGGGGATTCTGGTGTACCCTTTTCCCTCTATGATACATATATACAATTATAAACTTAGGGTATTCCTGTGTACCCCACATGTATATGGTCACCATGACCAACCCTCATTTTGGTAAACATGAGTTTCCAGTGTCCATCCATTGGACTCACACCTTCACGGTTAGCTATCACAACCCGCCATTATCACCCAATTTAAAACCATTAGCACATAACTAACAAACCAGTTCCAAAAGTTATTTACCAAGGCATTATGAAGTTGTATCACCATACCGACTATAGCTTGCAAGCAATATCATTAACCAACCTTAGGGGATTCCCATGTGCCCCACATAATATCTAATTAAACCAAAACCAGGGTCGAAAAGGCCTTTTTGATCCATTTAAAATCTTTTAAACCAATTTAGGTTCCAGTACCAAATTATACAATTCAAGGTTTTCAATAAAAGTCAAACTATGTGATAAAATCATTCTCATAAGCATTTTAACAAACATGTTGATAGCATATAGTTTCCAAATCCAAAACCAAGTAATTTGGAGAATCCAAAGTACCCCTAAACCAATTTACCATTACCAAGCATTCCATGATGTTCACACTAACATTATAATGTGAGGAACCCTAAGTAAAACATGGGAAAACATTAACCAACCATTGATAACCAAAACCCCCAACATGTATTTCAAAACCAAACTATACCCACAATTTAAAACATGAAAACCATCCATTAAAACATGAATATAGTTAAACTAACAATTAGGGAGGATTAACATTCCTTAGATACCAAAGAGTATGGAGAGAAACCATCCTTGTAAGCCCTAAATTGATATTATTGAAGAAACCTTAGCCTCTTTTTGAACCAAGATCTTTGAGGGAGATTAGAGAGTGTTTATAGTATGTTTGATTAAGAATAATAAGGTAAATAAAATACCAATAGTGTTTTAAGCTTTGGAGTCATGAGAGGTTAAGAGGGGAAATATACAGAATACCCTCTGTTTAAAAGCTGAAAAATATGTGTAGTAGGGTACGACTCTTCCCTCTCCAACTCATATACTCATTATATGAATGGTACCCACCACTCATACCCTAGATAAACTATTGGACTCCAATTCCGTCCAATATACAAATCATTTACTAGCTCGTACCCATAACTTATTATTAGTACCCTAAAGTCATACCTTGGCAGAATCCAAGGGGTTGGACACTGGACAATATACGAATTAGACTATACTACTCGTACCATCTCCATACGACCCTTAAGATGTCCATTCATACCTTGGATAGAAAATAACTAAAACCATACTGAGTAACGTACGACCAAGGCCCATTAAACCATACCCACATCATACGATAAGTACCCTCAAGTCGTATGATGTCCAAAAGCTCAAACTCAAGAAATTTCTAAGGCTCAAAACTTTGGGTGTTCCAGAATTAGATAGGTAGCGGCTGGTAATATAACCTTGTGCCATGTATGCATTTAATCTATAACTTGCCTAGTTTTTCTTCTTTGTGCATTTAATCTATAACTTGCCTGGTTAGTCTTCTTTGTGCATTTAATCTATAACTTTTCCGATTAGTATTTCCTAGGTTATAGGATAGTAAGTTGACGTGATCATAGGCTGTTTTTAAATTTAGTCCACTCTGAGCCTAGACTAGCCTAAATGACCATCCAAATGTGAATAAGTATCTCTTGATCCCTAAATTTGAGCCTATATTGACCCATTTTCTTATTTTTAACTTTCACCCTCTTAAATTCAATTACAATAAACCTATTTTGTCTCTGATCCCTTCTTGGATATTGTACAACTCAATCAGTCAAATCGCCTAAGTTGAGAGTGGTTATTATAAGGGTGTGTAGTTAAAATTGGGTATGAAGAAGGGTTTGAATAAGAGAAAAGAATGTAGTGTTGGGAGTGGTAAGAAAAAGAGAAAGAAAATTAAAAAAGAAAAAAAATTAAGAAAATCCCACTCAACCTGAATAAGCAATAAAGGAGAAAAGGAGAGAAATAATGGAAAAATAAAAGAAAGTTGGTTAAAAAATAAACCCTAAATGTTATTGATATGTTAATGGGGGTGAGTCACTAGTTTCCAAATGTACCATACCAACCCCCAAGCCTACATTACAAGCTGAGTAAAGTCCTATAATGATCCTAGTCCGACTTTTTGAAAAACCAATGTAAAGAAAATAAAGGCACATATATGGTATTCTATACACATTGATTGAAACTTCTTTTGTGAGTGTGAGTGTCTTGGTATAGTCCCTTGCATGATATGATATTATGAGATATGGGACTTCTTTTTATGAGGGTACATGGGTTGTATTGCTAGCTATTTATCTATTCAAGTATTATAACTTGTGCGTGGACTTGATTGTTTATTACTAATGTAATATCGTATCTTGATTCAATTGTGTCATATTATTTTCCTACATTAGTCCACATAGTTGGTTTTGAAAAAGTTTAAACTAGGAGGGGGTAAAAGTTTTTGAGCTAAAATTAAGTTAACTGCCATAGGTGTCTTAGGTTTTTCTTGGTTAAGCATCATTTTGATGTGATATGTATTTGTTTTTGGATGAAATGCAAACATTCGAAGTTGAGGGTGTTAATTTTTCATGATTTCATGGAACTTTCAATGCTTAAAAATGGAAAATATGCAAGTACCTAGGTCCATTTTGTTAGATAGGATGTGTTTTTGTGTTTATTTTGCAGAAAACTAGGTTCTAGAGCTAAAAACAAGAAAAAGAGTTAAAGTGTGTAGAATACCCTACTTACGGGCCATAAGTGGCACTTACAACCACTGTAAGTGGCCACATAAGTGTGACAAGAATATAATCTGATAAATTGAAGTCTAAAGTTTTGTCTGATAGTTATAAAGGAACTACTTACGGAGCGCTCGTACCACTTACGCCCCTCATAAGTGCAATTTTAGGTCTAGTTATGAATAATGTTAGATTGTCTGATACTTATGACCCAATTAGGAGTCCATAAGTACCATTTACGGCCCTTAAGTGGGTCCGTAAGCGGTTACCGATCCAATTTTCCTTATTTATTTTGATTAGAATTCGTAGGGCTCTTATGTAATCTATAAATACCCTTTTGATGTTTTTGTATTAGTTTACACACTCTTTATATTCACAATACTATATTGATTCTACGATTCGACTTTTGATTTTGGAATCCTTTGTGCTTGGTTATTATGATTAATTATTAATTGGAGATTCTAAGTTTTGTTCTTAAATTATTGTAAGATTATTCATGTTATTTCCTTCTTGAATTCAATGGATGTTCTTGCAAACATGAGCGGCTGACCCACCTAACTAAGGTTGTGGGAACTCTCATGGAATAATGAAGTAAATAATGTGCAAAACCATTCTAGATTAATGTTCTTACATATATTGTGATTTTCTTTGGTGTGATTGCCTTTTTAGCAATGGTCGACGTTTAGAACTTGCCTGTATCTGATACTTACTTCAAAAGATAGGTAAATATTAGGAAAAGAAAATTACGACAATAATTTTAGGCTACCAACCCACATCTAATTAACTTGACACTCAAAAGGTAATAGTTAACCTGGATCCGGGATAAGGGTTAGTTAGGAATAACTTTGAATCTGAAAAGATAAAGAGTGAAATTCGCCAAAGATGTTCACAATATGGTTGGTGATACATATCTTATCAGATTTTACATACAAGGTATTGGGATAGTTCAACGGAGCACGATAAATCTACGGAGTTAGAAAGTCAGGGGGAACATAGTACTAATATTCATCTCATATTGATTTCAACCAAAGCGATCCAGAGTTGTTACTATTGATATTGTTTTCACTAAATTTTTCTATTTACTTTTCTACATTTTTTTGGCTACTTCAACAAGTTCGTGAGTTATATTCAACCTATTTTCTATGGGTTCGACCCCAATATTTGTTGGGTTATATGTTTGACAACAACCACATTATACTTCTTAGATGTGTAGTTTTGGGCTACATCAATCGTGCAAGTCTTTCTCTCCTATGTTGCAGTGATTCGATAAATTTTACTTATATTTGTTACCAAATGACCTCTAATTGAGTAATTTTTTAAATATTATATTTAAATAAAAGTAAACTATATATTTAAATAATTTTAAATATAATTTGTGAAATATTTTCATATTATAGAAATCACATACATACTTCATATGTGTCGAACTAAAGAGAGTGAGACATAAGTATTGACCGTACAAGTCTTTCACCTCTATGTTACACTGATTTGATAATGCGGATCATTACTTATATATGTTAATAAATTGACCTCTAATTAATTATTTTAATTGTTATGTTTGAATAATTCAATAACGACAACTTAAATACTTTAAACATGGTAAATGTCGACATATTACAGAAATTATATAGTTCATACGTATGTGTCGAACCAAAAAGAGTGAAACTTAAGTGTTGATCGTACAAGTCTTTCCCCTCTATGTTACACCAACAACAACAACAACAACAAACCCAGTATATTCCCACCTAGTGGGGTCTGGGGGGGTAAGATGTACGCAGTCCATACCTCTACCTCTAAAGAAGTAGAAAGGCTGTTTCCGATAGACCCCCAGCTCAAGGCACGAGATACCACACAAACACATAGTAAAGCACAACACAAGATTACATAACATAAATACGGCACCCATAAGTAATATAAAATAGAGAAAAGCACACAGATTCATAATAAACATGGAACACGGAATCATAACGGGCATAAAACCCCCACCAAGTAATTCCCTACACTAGCGACTCAACTGGCCCTAGTCCTCTGCCCTTATTCGCGTCCTCCAGACCTTCCTATCTAGAGTCATGTCCTCGGTGAGCTGTAACTGCTCCATGTCCCGCCTAATCACCTCACCCCAGTACTTCTTCGGCCTACCCCTACCCCGCCTAAAACCATCCAACTCTAGCCTATCACACCTACGGACCGGGCCATCTATGCCCCTCCTCTTCACGTATCTGAACCATCTTAATTGGGCTTCCCGCATCTTGCACTCCACTGGAGTCACACCAACCTTCTCCTGGATAGTCTCATTCTGAACTCTATCCCCTCTAGTCAGCCCACACATCCAGCGCAACATCCGCATTTCTGCCACCTTCATTTTTTGGATGTGGGAGTTCTTGACTGGCCAACACTCTGCTCCATACAACATGGCCGGACGGACTACCACCCTGTAGAATTTGCCTTTAAGCTTGGGCGGCACCTTCTTATCTCACAGCACCCCCGACGCGAGCTTTCACTTCATCCATCCCGCCCTAATACGGTGCGAGACATCCTCGTCAATCTCACCATTACCCTGGATCACGGACCCGAGATAGTTGAAACTATCCCTCTTACAAACCTCCTGTGATTCCAGCTTCACTACTACCTCATCCTCCCGCCTCACGTCATTAAACTTGCATTCCACATACTCTGTCTTGCTTCTGCTCACCCTGAACCCTTTAGACTCAAGAGTTTGCCTCCACACCTCTAATTTGTCATTCACACCCCCTCGAGTCTCATCTAACAAAACTACATCATCTGCAAACAGCATACACCACGACACCTCCCCTTGAATACGCCGCGTCAACACATCCATCACTAACGCAAACAAAAAGGGACTAAGAGTAGATCCCTGATGCAACCCTGTCAGGACAGTAAAATGCTCTGAGTCTCCTCCCGCCGTCCTCACCTGAGTTTTCGCTCCATCATACATATCCTTAATTGCTCTAATATATGCCAGCGGTACTCCACTCACCTCCAAGCATCTCCAAAGCACCTCCCTGGGGACTTTGTCATAAGCCTTCTCCAGGTCGATAAACACCATGTGCAGGTCCTTCTTCCTTTCCCTATACTGTTCCACCAACCTCCGTACCAGGTGAATTGCCTCTGTCGTCGAGCGGCCAGGCATAAATCCAAACTGGTTTTCTGAAATAGATACTATCCGTCTCAGCCTCACCTCGACCACTCTCTCCCAGATCTTCATAGAGTGACTCAATAACTTAATCCCCTCTATGTTACACTGATTTTGATAAATTGTAGATCATTACTTATATATTTTACTAAATTGTTCTCTAATTGATTATTTTAATTATTATGTTTGAATAAAATCAAACTATATATTTAAATAATTTCTAAAAATAATTTGTAAAGTATTCTAATAATGACCACTCAAACACTTTAGACATGGTAAATGTCGACATATTATAGAAATCATATAGTTCATACTTACTTATATGTCGAACCAAAGAGGAGACATAAGTGTTGGCCGTACAAGTCTTTCGCCTCTATGTTACGGTGATTTGATAAATTGGGGATCGTTACTTATTTATGTTACTAAATTGACCTCTAATTAATTATATTTTAATTATTATTTTAAATAAGATTAATTATATATTTAAATAATTTTAAACATAATTTGGATAATATTTTAATAACGACAACTCAAACACTTTAGACATGGTAAATGTCGACATATTATAAAAAAGCATAAAGTTCATACTTCATATGTGTGAATCAGACAGAGTGAGACGTAAGTATTGACCATACAAGTCTTTCGCCTTGATGGTATGTTAATGTGATAAATTGCAGATCACTACTTATATATGTTGCTAATTGACCACTAATTAATTACTTTTAATTATTACATTTGAATAAAATTAAACTATATATTTAAATAATTTTTAAACATAATTTGTGAAATATTTCAATAACGACAACTAAAAACATTAAACATGATAAATGTCAATACATTATAGACATCATGCATATAGTTCATATGTGTTCGTATAATTCTTTTGCCCCTCTGTTACTCCCATTTGATAAATTGCGAATCATTACTTAGATTTGTTACTAAAATGAACTCTATTAATTTTTTAAATTATTATGTTTAAATAGGATTAATCTATATATTTGAATAATTTAAAGGAAAAAGGCATGTTTACCCCCTAAACTTGTCACGAAAACTTATTTTAGCCATTAAACTTAACATGTAATTATTTACCCCCTTATGAACTTTAAAGTGTATTATTTTTCTCCCTTCGTGGCCGTGTGTAAACATGGCCAAACATGGCGCGTTAAGCACTGAACTTGACCTAAATTATTATTTCTTTTGAAAAAAAGGGTCATTTTCTTTTCCATTAAAAGACGGCCCCTTAATCCCAATTTAAAAACTCTAACTCCTCTTCTCCTTCATCTTCAATCATCTCAAACCTTAATTTGATTTGAAATTGATTAAAAAATCAAGATCATTATTTCATTAGTTTCGTTAATTTGCTCTTATTTTTCCTTCATCTTTTTTTTCCCTTTCTGATTTCTCCATTCCTATGGAAAAGTTAAATTCCTTATTCTTTTGTTAATTATATTTCATTGTCCTTTTTTGTTCTGAAATTTATGCAATGAATTGTTTTGTAGCATATCATGAGACCGGTTAAATTGTCTAAGCTTTGTATGGAAGAGAACGATTTTTCTTTGAACCAAGAACTTCGTTGCAATCATGGTTTTATAGTCCATTTAAAGACATCTAGGACTTCAACTAATCCCGGTAGAAAATATTGGGCGTGTCCTTATTATGGGGTAAATATGTGGAATTTTTCTCTTTTTCTTTATCCCGGTATATTCAATTGAACACTAATCCTTTTTTTAAATTATTGAAGGGTCCAAGATATTGTGTGTAACGACCCGAAATCGCCCTCCAGGGTGTCACATAGTGTCTGGGGCTATAAGTATCCCCAAGCTAACCCATAGAGCCGGTTCCTGCTGATAACCCTTAATTCAAGGAGAAAATTTGAATTCAAATACTAGCACATCCATGTTCATAGAAGGTAATAAACGAAAAAAAGGGTACTCAGTCTAAAGGGTCATGATAAAGAAATCCCAACAAAACCACAATCTACCAAATAGTCTGACAAAGCCTCTACAAATCCATAATCTAGAGAGCCGATGGGACAGTCCCCCAACTAACTCGAGATGAACTACAGGTAAAAACATATTCTTTCAGTCCCTAAAATATCTGAAGATTGGTCCTCGAAACAAGAGGACTCACCACTATAGGAAAGGTACGCGAGGTACTTGGAGATCACGGGCAAGGCTGAGACTGAGCACCTGAACCTACATTATGAGATAATGTAGCACATAGACATATATCTGGATCAGTACTTGGGAATGTACTAAGTATGCGGGGGTGAATGCATGTATATAAAACTATATCAATTTTCTTCATTCAAATCATGTATGCAACATGAGATGACTCACATGGCTTGAATAAGTATGAAATATAAAGTTCATAAATCATATAATATGAGAAATATTACACAAATCTCATGAGTCATCGTTATTCAATCTCAAAACCGAAAATCTTCTCTTATTCTTAATACTCAAGGCAAAAAGGGCTTTAGACAGTACCATCAACTCATGCATATGGGATAGTGGGTAAAATAACTTTTAATTTTCAAGATTTTATATCTCTTCAAACTCAAATACTAGAAATACGATCTCATGAGACTTTAGAACATACGTAGAGATATATCATACAAGTTAGGAAAATATCTCATTTCAAGCATTAGGAGAAATCATCTATCTCAAGGCAAAATGCTCTAGTTTAGTGAAAATGATTCATGGAAGGGAAAAAATACCTTAATTTGCAAAGGAGTAGTTGATTTCAAGTTTAAAAGGGCAAGGGAGGTTCTCGTAACCAACATAAACCATGCAAGCTACATGGAGTTCAACGTTTTGTCCTCCTAAGGAAGAGACCCCACGTTGGGGAGAAGCGTCATACTCTTGCCAGGGAGTATAACCTAGGTCTAGTGATCACTAAATGAAACTCGGCCTTGGGCCCAATCATAATCATCATAAACTCGGCCTCAGGCCCAACCTACAGTGGAACATAGTTTTGGGGTAAGAAACTATAGTAACTTACCTGTTCAGTGCTAAATACTACTCCCTTTAGATTATCTGCGCTCATCTTATAAAAATCCACTTTTAGAATAATCTCATGGTTCACCACAAACCCAATAATCAAATCGATAATATCATTTAGTATAGTGGATTTCAAAACTCAAGGACCCTTAGGTCAATTCATTTCTCAATCATCTCGAAATACTCAAATCATGGGTGCTTATAGAACAAGAGTTCATAAATTCACAAGTCTCAAATAGGGCTTACTAACCCATAGTTCAATATCAAGTTAAAGCTCATCAAAAGCATAATATATAGCATATAGATTCATAAATCATATAGAAATCTGGGAATTTCAGCAATTTATCTCAAAGTTTTAATTTATTCACATGCTTCAATATCTCAATCATTGCAAATATTAACTTCTCATGGAGTAAAATCATGGGGTTTATACCCAGCTGTAATTTCCCCAGGAAACATGCAAAAATCATGTCATTTGACTCTTAATTCATGGGGAATATCAAGATAATGCATTCAATAATAATAGGTGAAAACCCCCAATTCAAATTCATGTACAAGCTCATAGATTTTAGGAAAATCATGGTGTAAATAAGCCTTTTGGGCATAAGGGTGAAAGGGTTACCCTTGTTCAAAACCCTACATACCTTAGATTAGGAGATTGGATGAACAAGTTTCCTCTAACCTTCCTCTTCTTACTCTTGGGAGAGGGTTCTCGAAGTCTTTGAACTTGTGAGATTCAATTTTCAACTCACTAGCACAATCTTTGGAGAGTTCTTAGATTCTTGGGAAATAATTGCTTTGATATGATTTGGAGGAGAAAACCCTAGCCCTTAAGTGTTAGAGATGTGCAAATGAGGCCAGCTGGTTCATCTAGAATATATATAAGGGTTTAAAAGAGTAGAAAGGACCAAAATACCCTTTTTAAAAATGAGTTAAAAATTATTGATCGGGATCTGCGATGGTAGAAATGACGGTCCATCAGAAGTTTGACGGTCCGCCAGATCATTCGTCCTCGAGGGAAAAAAATGAAACACACTGCCTCAACGTAATGGTTGGAATGAAGGTCTGTCAAAATTTTGATGGTCCGCCAAATCGTTCGTCGCACGAAGGCCAGGATGAGGTCATATTGCCTCCGCTTGACAGTCACCGTGATGGTCCATCGAATTTTTGGCGGTTCACCATTTTGTCCATTGCACGATGTTTAGAAAAAAGGATTCACTACCTTGGTTTGATGGGATGATCGACGGTCCTTTGAAAACTTGACAGTCCGTCGGATCGACCGTCAAACCTGGGCCATTCCGACAATGCTTAGGAAAACTGCCATAACTTCTCACTCCGAAACTAGATTCTGATGAAATTGGTATCGTTAGAAATATAACTCAATTTACCACACCATAGGAATTCATTTTTATGAAAATTCCACAAGGTTAAAACACTAATCAACTAGGGATTCCTTTATCAATCTCTTAGGGTTGGAATTACACTTCATTCAACACGCATCCAAGGTCCAAACTATGAGGGAACTTTGTGGGGTCTTACATTATGACTTCTTGTGTTAGAGGGACAAATAAGACATTGATCTGAGGTCTAAATTTGTAATTCCTAAACTAATAGAAAAGTTAGGTGAGTTTGAGAATTTAGTGGAATCTTGTCATCAAATCATGCAACCATCAATCAATGAATTTGTAAAGATGGAAGATTCCATAGAAGTTGACAAGCCTAGAGTGTCCAAAAAATGTGATAATTGTGTATACATCAAATTGACAAAATTAGAAAAAGAGATTGAGAAGATGAAAGAAAGAGAGAAGAAATGGAGAAGTATCATGGCTAAAGAAAGGGCTAGGGAGAATGTTCTCATATTTATTGTGCTTTGTTGTTGCATAGTAGTTATAAGCTATTGGTTTAGAATTATCTATATAAATAAGGAATCAATAGAGTTACCTTAGTATTTTGGTGTGTATAACCTTTACTTTCATTAGATCTTTTGTAATCATCCTTGAAGTATCTATGTAATTCTTTGTTGAGATCCCTTCTTTATTTGTGTGTTCTATTTGCAAGTTCATAAGAATCTTATTTGAAGTTTGTTATGTTGTTATTATACTTGCAAGTACCCAGAAATAGACACAAAAAATGAATAATAATGACAGAAATTATATATACCCAAATGTGCAGTCACAACTACATAATTAAGACATAAAAAATTGTAGTCATAGCTGCATAATTGTTTGAAAGAAAAAAAGACATCACAAGGCAGTCACAGCTGCATAATTATTTTACAAAAACATATCTATCCAGGAACAACTACATAATTGTTTGAGCTTATCAAACATCAAATACATGACAGAATTTAGTGGAACAAATCAAACTTCAAACACTAAACAGCTAAAGAACTTGTTTGGCTCAATTAATTCATTTATGTAGCTTTGGTACTTGTCTTCATTATTTTTTGTTCTCTTATTTCTTGAAGTCCTTGTTGGGTGACAATAGGCATTTCTTTCCATTTCATACCTGATCTTGGTTTATGATGCCAAGATTTCTAGTTACTAGTATAACGCCCCGAGTCTGGTACCCTGGACTCTACATGGTGCTCATGATCCTGAAGGACCATAAGCTAACCCTTATCTGATATCTGTAACTGAGCACTGAATAATATACTGTAAAAGGTGAAAAAAACTGGAGGAAGGTTGCCAAAAGGTTCAAATATCTTAAATACAACTAAAAACTAAATACTAATACAACTATCTAAAAAGTCTAGTCTGAAAGCCTCTAAATTGTCCAAACTGTGGAGATGATAGGACAATTCCCCAACAAACTCTGTATACTAAAATAATAAATCTAGAAATATAACAAAGTAATAAAACCATCCTCAAATGATGAGGACTCACTGATGGGTCTACTGCTACTAACTGAAACTAAACTTCTAAGGGTGCTCTAGATCTCGTGCTTCTGAACCTATGGTATAAGACACCATAGCGCAAGAGAAAAGTATGTGCCAGTACATAAAAATGTATTGGTACACTAGATAAGGTAAGGTTAAGTGCAAAGGATCATATGCATGAACTATAGTTGACTGTATAACATGAATATACTGAATGAGAAATACATGCATGAATGCGTAAACTATAACTGAAATCGTAGTAATACTGACACTGGGTTCTAATAACTGGATTACTGATACTGGGTTTACTGAAAACTGATAGCTACTATTATTGTATTTCTGAGCTTACTGATACTAAATTCTGGTAACTAGGTCTACAATTTCTAAAATCTGAGATCAGGCCTATCTAGCGGGTGATCTATGGATCTACTGATACTGGCATCTGAATCTTGATTAACTGAATTTGAGATCAATCCTATCTAGTGGGTGACCTCTGTATCTATTGGTAATGAAAAGAATTAATTAACTCTAAGATCAAACATATCTAATAGGTGATCTCTGAATTTCTTGAACTATCTAAGTTCTTTACAAAGCTAATTGACTGTATCTGACAGTCCTGATTTCTGTATAGCTAGACTGAGTTCTATTACTAAGACTGAATCTTAAACTAATACTGTGGGAGGTATTCATCCAACCTACATGCCCCGAATCTGAACTATTGGGGTCCAACCTGTAACCCCATCTTGAAGGGTGTCAGTACCGTGCCACAGGTAAAGACATCTACTATGGTCAAGCCTGTCTAATGGGTGACCCTAAATAGGAAGACAAGCTTGATCTAATATGTGACTCCTGGGAGGTAGCCAAGCCTTAATCTAACGGGTGACTCCTCATCCTGTGATGGATATGTAGTTCTGGAGTACAGGGATTGCTACTAATGACTCTGCCTCTCTAATGGGGAAGCCGTCATCCCTGCCCTCACTCGGTGCTGAATCCTACTCCCAACTGAATAGACACTAAATTGATTCTTAGACTGTGCTAGACTGAGCTGAATCTGTTACTAATCATATTGTTTAACTGAGATGAACTGAGATTACTAAGTCTCTCTAAGTTCTGTAACTAATTGAGTTCTACTGATCATGGCACAACTGAGATTATCTTGAAAACTGACACTGGCTTTAGACAATCAGCTAAATTGTCAGGTATTAAATACCCCCATGACTCTTTAACATAAATAAATAAGGCATGAAAATTCTTTAATAGCATAACAATAGTCTATCATTCATAATAATATCAAGGATGCATCTCTTCAAGCACTTAGAATTCTTAAACATGTAAACGTATAGGGATGCATACCAATGTCTAATAATTCATTCATTAAGGAATGTACGTAAATGGGAGTGCATGTAGCATATTATAATTCATTCACTAAGGCCTTTCAACAAACACTTGGCATGCATTAACTTATACATAATTAGGGATTTTATGCTAACATGCTAATGACTCTATTTCCTTCACATAAGCATTTTATCAAACATGTGGGGAGCATACTTTAGTTATACAACAATCAATACATCCAATTAACATGCCTACATCAATAAACTAGCAACTTAAAGGGGTTCATCATGAACATTATGCAATTCATCATATGCTAGGACTAAATCATGAAACTTGTATCTAGAACATTAATCACAACTCAACAATAACATAAACATGAACTTCAACTCAGATAAATCATGAAAAATCATAAATATTTAATCTTTATAATTTGAAAAGGGTTCTTGAAATTTTGGAATGGAAGGGACTTAAGAATCAACATCTAACATACCTTAGGAGACTCTTTCTTGAAAGTTCTTAGAGGGATACTTAGGGTTGGCCTTGATTTCTTAAACTAGGGTTCTTGCCTTCTTGAGAGAGAGTGACTTTGTTTTTTGAGAGAAAGGGAGGAAAAATAATGGGAAAATGGGCTACTTGGGGTTTAATTTCGTGTTTAGGGCTGAATAAGGTAGAGGGAAAATGATTGAAATAAACCTAGGGTCACGACTATTTTAATGACTAATAAATGGGCACCAATGTGTTGGACAACGCGATGCATCGATGGCATCGATGCGATAATTGACACATTGCGCCATAATGGCATCAGGCCTCAGTACTTTTGGCTGGCAGCCCTAGAACAGTATCGACCAACTCAATAGGTGATGCGGCGTGCCAAGATTGCGTTGGTCCACTATTTTGGAATTCCAAACATAGTCTAAACGTGATCCAAAAAATTTGAAACTCGGTCGGGAACACCTATTGACCTTCTTGATCATGAATTAGCTAAGATATCAAAATTTTATGGATGCAAAAATGAAATAAGAATGCAAGATTTCAAAGGCTAAAATAGCACTAACTTTGAAAACTTGGCTAGGAGATTTTATGTCTGGGACATTTTTTCAGGCTTTAACGAACTAAACTAAGCTTAGAATTGTATGGGGTCTTACAATATCTCCCCCTTGGGACTATTCATCCTCGAATGGGACTGACTAAGGTGAGAATACTGATACACTGAACTTACTTACTGGACATGAACATCTAAAACATAACTACATGACTGAAACTTCTGATATACTGAAACTTCATACTAAATATGCATATCTGATGCATGGATACGTAACTGAGTTCTTATACTGAGCATGCATATCTAATGCACAAATATCTAGCTGAACTAACTCTTGAATGCATGACTGAATATGTAATGATAACTGATAGTAACTCTGTTACGAATATCCGAATATGCAACTGAATAGGTTTAAGGCCATGAGAGCATCAGGGAATTAGAGGTATCTCCTCCTTAGGAAACTATGTCCTTCTAAGAATGCTTACTTCACTGAGACACTTATGGAAAACTGTGGCGATGCACAAGGCACCTACGAACTGGACCATGACTGAACATCTGGGATATGAAACTAATGTATGACTCGTGAGCTTGACTAAACTCACAACTACTAGGATTTTCTATCTTGGAATAGTTACATTACTGAGATTTCTGATAGTATGACTAGATGGGAAGGTGAGAAAACAAACTATACAAATCTGACAATCTGAATGCTAAACTAAATTGTTGGCTTTACTAACTAACTCATACTGAAACTTAAGCTCAAATAAGAGAAAAGGATCTAATAATGCATATCATGAAGATAAAGGACTTATAACATACCCAAATCTATGCTAGGGGAACCTCCCTGATCATAACGAGTCTGAAGTACATAGAATCTGTTCTGATGCTAACCACTAGTGGTACTGGGAGTAGTGCCCTGCTAACGTAATTATCTACCCCTCTAAGCCATAACTCTACACTTCTGTAACCTATTTCCTGGATTAGCACATCCAAAATATACCTCGTTGCCTGCTCTACAAGCACCTAGGTGATTCTTACCACACTCTTCACAAAGCAAATAGGTACGACCACTTCTCAAACTACTCTGGGCTTTAGAGCCTGGCGCCCCATCATGACTTCCATCCCTGAACTTCAATACTAGTGTACTAGCTGAGAATGGAGCTGGGACTGAAAACTTTTGACTATGCTGAGAACGGTTGCCACCCTATGACCCTGGCTGAGAGGAACTATAACTACCCATTCTGGATTTCTTATTCACTCTCTCTTTCCTTAGATTTCTCTGCCTCAATTTGATGAGCGTACATTATCAACCTAGAAATATTTATGTACCTATTGATCATAGTAGTCCTACACTCCTTAACCACTAATCCAAACACACCGATCACAAACTTACTCATGCTTGATCTAAGGTCAGCCATCTGCTCAGGGACATACGTAGACAACTGATTGAACTTGAGGCAATACTCCTTCACTATCATGTAGACTTGACTTAGGTTAATGAACTCTTCTACCTTAGCTTCCCTCATCTCAAGTAGGAAAAACTTATCTAAGAAAATATCCTGAAATATCTGCCAAATCATAATAGCTGCATCCTCCCCTCTACTCTTCTTCCACATCACTACCCAATCATGAACAGCATCTTTCAACCTATAGAATGCCTACTCAACACTCTTTTCTTCATACACATGCATGATTTGGGTGATCTTCTTCACCTTCCAAGAAAAAGCTGGGGGTCCTCACCTGCTACTGACCCAATAAATTTTGGAGGGTTCATTCTCATGAAGTTTCTAATCCTAGCTGTGTCTAAATCCCCATCTTATTAAGGTGGTGGTTCAGCCTGATGTTTACCCTGAACATTAGTCATCACAGCTTAGGCTAGCACCTGAAAAGCTGCCCGAAACTCTGCATGTAACAAATTCTAACTCAAAGGGTCTATGGGCTATGGTGGCTAGTTATTATTTCTACGGGCATTAGCTCTGTGAGGAGGCATATTTTATAAATAAAAGGAAGAATGTATTAGACTGAGAGTTCAACTTGAGCTCATTCTCACTCGCATGACATGAATACTGAAAGAAGGGAAACTTTTCCTAAAACCTCTCATAGCCTCCTGTTCATAATATGGCGCGCAACACACCCATACACAAGACTCTACTAGATGTAGCTTTTAGACTTCCTATGACACCGTTGAACCTTAGGCTCAGATATCAAGTTTGTAATGCTTCGAGTCTGGTACCCTAGATGCTACACGATGCTCATGATCCCAAAGGACCATAACCTAACCCTTATCAGATATCTATAATTGAGCACTGAATAATATACTATAAAAGGTGAAAAAACTGGAGGAAGCTTGCCATAAGGTTCAAATATCTGAAATACAACTAAAAATTGAATACAATACAACTGTCTGAAAAGTCTAGTCTGAAAGACTCTAAGCTATCTGAACTGTGGACATGATAGGGCAATCCCCCAACTAACTCTGTATACTAAAATACTGAATCTAGAAATATAACAAAGTAATAAAACCATCCTTAAATGATGAGGACTCACTACTGGGTCTACTGCTACTAACTGAAACTGAACTGCTAAGGGTGCTCTGGATTTCGTGCTTTTGAACCTATGGTATAAGGCACCATAGCATAAGAGAAAAGTATGCATCAATACATGAGAATGTACTAGTATGCTAGATGAACTAAGGATAAGTGTGAAGGTTCATATGCATGAACCATAGCTGACTGAATAACATGAATATACTGAATGAGGAATACATGCATGAATGCGTAAACTATAATTAAAATCATAGTAATCCTGAACACTTGATTCTAATAACTAGATTACTAATAATAGGTTTACTAATAACTGATATCTACTATTATTGTATTTTTGAGCTTACTAATATTGAATTTTGATAACTGGGTCTATAATTTTTGAAATCTGAGATCAAGCCTATATAGCAGATGATCTCTGGATCTACTGATACTGGCATCTAAATCTTGATTAATTGAATTTGAGATCAAGTCTATCTAGCGTGTGACCTCTATATCTATTGGTAATGAAAAATATTAATTAACTCTGATATCAAGCCTATCTAATAGGTGATCTTTGAATCTCTAGAACTATCTAAGTTCTTTACTGAGCTGATTGACTGTATCTAACAGTCTTGATTTTCGTATAGTTGAACTGAGTTCTATTACTGAGACTAAATCTGAAACTGAGATTGTGAGAGGTAGTCATCTAACCGACATGCCCTGAATCTGAACTATTGGGGTCTAACATGTAACCCCAGCTAGAAGGGTGTTAGTACTGTGCCACGGGTAAAGACATTTACTATGGTTAAAACTTGCCTAATGGGTGACCCTAAACAAGAAGTTAAGCCTGATCTAACGGATGACTCCTGGGAGGTAGCCAAGCCTTAATCTAACGGGTGACTCTTGGGAGGTATCCAAGCCTTAATCTAATGGGTGACTCCTCATCCTCCGCTAACTACGCAGTTCTGGAGCACAGAGATTGCTACTAACGACTCTGCCTCTCTAATGGGGAAGCCGTCATCCCTTCCCTCGCTCGGTACTGAATCCTACTCCCAACTGAATAGATATTAAATTGATTCTTAGACTGTGCTAGACAAATCTGAATCTGTTATTGATCATACTGTTTAACAGAGCTGAACTAAGATTACTGAGTCTCTGTAAGTTCTGTAACTGACTGAGTTCGACTGATCATAGCACAACTGAGATTATTTTGAAAACTGACACTGGCTCTAGACAATCATTTAAATTGTCGAGTATCAAATACCCCCAGGACTTGATAACATAAATAAATAAGGCATGATAATTCTTGAAAAGCATAACAATAGTCTATCATTCATAATAAAATCAAGGAGGCATCTCTTCAAGCACTTGGAAGTCTTAAACATGTAAACGTATAGGGATGCATACCATTGTCTCATAATTCATTCATTAAGGAATGCACGTAAATGAGAGTGCATGCAACATATCATAATTTATTCACTAAGGCCTTTCAACTAACACTTGGCAAGCATTAACTTATATATAATTAGGGATTTCATGCTAACATGCTATAATGATACTATATCCTTCACATAAGCATTTTATCAAACATATAGGGAGCATACTTTTGCTATACAACAATCAATACGTCGAATTAACATGGCTACATCAATAAACTTGCAACTTAAAGGGGTTCATCATGAACATTATTCAAATCATCACATGATAGGACTAAATCATGAAAATTTTAATCTAGAATATGAATCGCAACTCAACAATAACATAAACATAAACTTCAACTCACATAAATCATGAAAAATCATAAATATTCAATCTTTATAATTTGAAAAGGGTTCTTAAACTTCTGGGGTAGAAGGGACCCAAAAATCAACATCTATCATACCTTAGGAGACTCTTTCTTAAAAGTTCTTGGAGGGATTTTTGGGGTTGGCCTTGATTTCTTAAACTAGGGTTCTTGCCTTCTTGAGAGAGAGTGACTTTGTTTTTTGAGTGAAAGGGAGGAAAAATAATGGGACAATGGGTTACTTGGGGTTTAATTTCGTGTTTAGACTGAATAGGGTGAATGGAAAATGACTAAAATAACCCTAGGGTCGCGACTTTTTTAGCGACTAATAACTGAGTACCGACGTGGTGCATCGATGGCATCAATGTGATACTCGACGCGTCACATCCTAATCCCGTCAGGCCTTAGTACTTTTGACTGGTAGTCCTGGAACAATATTCACCTACGCAATAGGCGATGTGGTGCGCCAAGATCGCGTTGGTCAACTATTTTTGAATTCCAAACATGGTCTAAATGAAGTTCAAAAAATCCAAAACTCGTACGGGATGCAAAGGTCATGAAATAAGAATGCAAGCTTTCGAAGGCTAAAATAGCACTAACTTTGAATACTTATCTTGGAGATTCTAAGTCTGGGTCCTCTTTTCAGGCTTTAACAAACTAAAATAAGCTTAGAATTTTTTGGGATCTTACAACTAAAGAGGAGTTCAAAGGCATTCTAGCCTAGATTAACAAAAAAATTATTAGTCTTTTGATGTTTAACTTGAATATTGAAAAGTTTAAAATCATTTAAGCACTGACATTGTGGATTTTAAAACCACTTTGTGTATGTAGAACCCCATCCCAACCATTCTTGGTCTTTTAAAACTTATCTCTCAATCCCTACTAGTAACACCACCAAGATTAGATGAAGGATCAATAACCCTTCTACCTCTTCCATTGACACCATCAGTATTTGATGTAGTAGCAACACTATCTCTACCCCTTATAATGACACCAACATTATTTGCAGCAGTAACAACAGTCCCTCTACCCCTATAAATCCCTCATCCCCTTCCAGTGGTACCACCTATATTAGATGTAAGAGCAACAATCCCTCTACCCTTACCAGTCCCTCTTCCCCTTTCATTGACACCATCTAAATTAGAATGCAAGAGCAGCAGTCCCTCTACTCTTACCAGCCCTGCTTCCCCTTCCAATACCACCAATCATATTTTCTACAGCAGCAGCAGCAGCTGCTACTGCAATTGCCTAACAATCAAAATAAGAGATATCAAAATTTAATAGCAAGCTACAACAGCCTAATAGTAAAAATAATATCAAAATTTAATAAAACTTGAGATGAATTATAAATTAATTATACCTATTTTGTAGACCCTTTTGGTCTTCCTCTTCCTTTTCTTGTGCTTGGTTGAGACTGACTTGGAACTGCAAAAGAGACAGCGCTTGAACTTGTCCTTTTTCCTCTATCAGTTGTAGCTTTTGCAACAAAAGGACAACTTCTCTTATTGTAATCCTTTACATAACAAGTGTTGCAAGTTATTTCAACACCTCTTTTTGGATAATTTACCTGTCTTGTTCTCATTTTCCTCCTTTTTTCTTGACTTAGAGGGCCTGCCTGGCATTTTTTTGATTTTTGGTGGTATAACGGGAAGGTTGGTTGACTGTGTCCATATTTGCATTCCAATAACAGGATGAATAAAAAAGCTATAGATCTTTTGGTGTGTTTCCTTGCTATACCAATGTGAAACATAGTTAATAGGCTCCAATATTCTAAAATAAAGTGCAACTATAACATGACAACAAGGTATGCCTTTTAGAATCTAGGATCTACAAGTACATATTCTATTATTCAGTTGCACTATAAATGTATTTCCCCAATTATCCTTAACCTCAAAACCACATTCACCAATCCATTCAAGGGTACACTTCACTGATTTTGAAGTGTTCTCAACCAATACCTTTAAATCCATTAGAGAAATATCCATTATCTAAGTTCCAGATAACTGGCTCAACTCTGTTATTCTTCTCATTACTTTGACCCTTATTTCCTCAAGCATTATGATAAGTCTTGTATCTTTCCCCTAGAATCCTTGATTTAAAACTTCCAGCCATGTTATTATCAACATTATCACAATAACTAGAAGTACTAAAATAAATCTTGGACCACTTTTTTATATTGTACCACAGAAGATCTTTACAAATTTTATCACCTAACATCTCTATATGATCCAGATTTCTTTTCAACTCTTGCTCATATGTTGACTTGGCACATTGTCAGAAGCAATTCCTTATTTCAATGCCTCTCTAATATTTAGACCAGTTAGCTAAAATATGTCTTGCACACATTCTTTGTTCTGCATTGGGCAGTAACTATTAGAGAAATATCAGTTATCCAAGTTTCAGATAACTGGCTCAACTCTATTATTCTTCTCATTACTTTGACCCTTATTTCCTCAAGTACTATGATAATAGTCTTGTATCTTTCCCCTAGAATCCTTGAGTTAAAATTTCCAGCCATGTTATTATCAACACTATCACAATAACTAAAAGTACTAAAATAAACCTTGGACCACCTTTCTATATTGTGCCACCGAAGATCTTTACAAATTTTATTACCTAACATCTCTATATGATCCAGATTTCTTTTCAACTCTTACTCATATGTTGACTTGGCACATTGTCAGAAGTAATTCCTTATTTCAATGCCTCTCTAATCTTTAGATCAGTTAGCTAAAATGTGTCTTGTACACATTCTTTGTTTTGCATTTGGCAATAACTATTAGAATTGTAATGTCAAGACCCTTCAGTAATATATAAAATGATTCATTGACAAAAGAATGAAGAAAAAAATAAAGTAGTTAGAAACAAAAAGGAGTAAGATAAAACAAATTACCTTCTGCATACCAGTCATGGTTGTCAATCCTGTCCCATCATCAAACTCTAGACCATTCCTAACCAATGTAATAAACCATGTCCAAGTGAAAGTATTTTAAACATAAACCACTGCCCAAGCCAGTGGTAGCATTGGGTCAGTCCCATCTTTACAAACAGCTACAAGCAATTCTCCTTTGCAAACACCTTTCAAGAAACAACCATTAAATTCAATACATCTTCTACATCCATCTTTGAATGCTTTCTTCAAAGCATCAAAACATATATAGAAGGATTGAAACCTTTGTCCTCCACCTTCAAAAATTTCTACACCAAGCCTCACCACACATGTTCTGCCTGGATTAGTACTTAAAAGTGCATCTCTATAATCAAGAATTCTTTTAAATTCCTCTACTTGATCACCCATTACCTATTGCAAAACCATGTTTCTTGATTTTCTTGCCACAGTTCTCCCAACATACACCTCCAACACCTTTTTACTAGATTTTGCAACTAAAAAATTCTAATGCTAGGGTCGGCAATAATTCTACCCCTGTACCTCTGTGCTAAATACTTTAAATTTACCAATTTATTTCTGATTATGGCAGGGCATACATGCACTGGATTATACTTTTTCACAAAAAAATCTCCAGTCCTTAAATCATGACTGCCAAAGAATAACCATGGACAACCATCTCTATATTTTACCCTCATCCTAGTTGGTTCATTTACATACTTGTCCAGCTCTACATGTTCTTGAACTCCATATCTAGTAACAACTTCTATAAATTGCTTAACTTTTTCAAAAGCTAGACCAATTTTCCAAACAATTAACTTACAAGTAGGATCAAACACAACTTTTTTTTAGTTTTTTTTGCCCTCCTTACCTTTTTCACACTTCTTACAGGATGTTGAACCTCATCCTCATCATCAACATCTACATCAGTATCTATTTCAAAACTAGCATTCTCATCTAAATCAAAGTATGGCTTATCACCACCTAATTTATCCTGTAGGGTATTTTTTTTCTTGGAAAAATACTGATTATATCCCACACTAACTCCTTTTTTTCTTAAATTAACTGCTTTAGCTCTAGGTTCTCTTTCTTTCTTTTTTTGTTTTGGAAACTCTCTTTTCTTCTCTCAAAACCCTAACCTCCTCATGAGTATCACTATAATATCCATCATCACACTCAAGAAAATCATCATAATCAAAATCTTCACTATCTTGTCTATCACTTTCTCAATCAGAATACACTACTGGAATATCTGATGCAGTAGCAGCAGAAGTTCTACCCAAATCTTCCACAACCACCCCCACCCAAATATTCCTCAAGACAAGTACCACCCTCACCCAAATCTACCACAACAGTAGCACCAACCCCACCCAAATTTTACTCAAGACTAGAACCACCCCCACCCAAATCTTTCTCAATAATAGCACCAACCGCACCCAAATCTTTCTCAACAGTAGAAGAACATCTACCGAATTCAATAGTAGAAGAACTTCACCAACACCAACAGTAGGTTGTGCAATTTATTTAAATTCTTCAAAACCTAAGTTATCCATAGAGGTTTGTTTAGGGTCTTTATCAAAAGAAGCAAAAGATTCTTCACCCACATGCTTACCATATTCAAGGGAGGGGACCACATCAGGTTCATCTATTAAGCGTGACACATAAAATTCAACCATATCCTTATTTTTTTAATTTAGGTATAATACCTAAAATATCTCTATCACATGTAACCTTTACCAAACGATTAGACTTAGGTGGTCTAATGTAAATAACACAAGAGGAACAATTATATCCAATTTTCTTAACACGGCCTACAAACTCAAAGTAAGATAATTTGTCAATATCTACGTCTAAACAATCAGTCTCCATACCTCCAATGTATTTGATATGGATTTTTTGTTGTAATATTCATCCATGGTGAAATCTCAAGGTACTAAACACAACAGTTATTTTCATCTGCAAAAGATTAAAAAAATATGAGCTTTAGCTAAATAAAAAATCTAAGCACGGAATCCTTTAAAAATCAATTGGATAAAACCCTAGATACAAAATAGAGGTAAAATAAAGGGATTATCAACTATCAAATCACGATAATCTTAGCAACTCCAAGAAATTAATGATTGATTAGGTTGGAATTAGGAATTAGGTTTTCTTTTTTGGAATGATTTGTTATTAACAAGTTAGGAATGGGAAAGGGCATGAGGGTTAGATGTATTTGATAGGAAAAGGGGTCGGGTCTGTTCTAATTTAATTTTAAAATGGCCTGGAAATTTTATTATTATAGCGGGTCGGGTTCATTAATGACGTGAACCAATCAAACCGCGAGTGACTATACAACAATAAAGCTTGACTTGGTCTAAGGCACGATGGAAGAAAAATAATACACTTTAAAGTTCATGGGGGGTGGGAGGTAAATAATTATATGTTAAGTTTAATGGCTAAAGTAAGTTTTTGTGACAAGTTTAGGGGGTAAACATGTATTTTCCCTAATTTAAACATAATTTGAGAAATATTTCGATAACGACAACTCAACATACTTTATACCTGATAAATGTTGACACATTATAAAAATCATGCATATAGTTCATATATGTCGAACCAAAGAGAATGAGACATAAGTCTCGATCATACAAGTCTTTCGCCCCTATATTGCACCGATTTGATACACTGTGAATTATTACTTATATTTACTAAAATGACCTCTACATTATTTTCTTAATTATTATGTTTAAATAAAATTAAACTATATATTTAAATAATTTTTAAACATAATTTGTGATATATTTCAATAACGACAACTCGGCATACTTTAGACCTGGTAATTAAGACACATTATAACCAAAGAGTGAGATATACGTGTTGATCGTACAAGTCTTTTGCTCCTTTGTTACGCCGATTTGATAAATTATGAATCATTAGTTATATTCGTTACTAAAATGACATCTAATTAATTATTTCTTAATTATTATTTTAAATAAAATTAAACTATATATTTGAATAATTTTAAAGCATAATTTGTGAAATATTTCAATAAAGACAACTCAAACACTTTAAACATGATAAATGTCAAAACACTATAGAAATCATTTATATAATTCATATGTGGCAAACCAAATAGAGTGAGATATAAGTATTGATCGTACGAGTTTTTTTCCCCTATGTTACTCCGATTTGATAAATTTTGAATTATTACTTATATTTTTTTCTAAAACAACCTCTGATTAATTATTTTTATAATTATTATGTTTAAATAAAATTAATAAGTATAATTAAATAATTTTCAAACATAATTTACAAAATATTATGATAACAACAACTTAACATACTTTAGACCTGGTAAATGCCGACACATTTTAAAAATCATGCATATAATTTATATGTATGGAATAAAAAAGAGTGAGACATTAGTATTGACCGTACAAACCTTTCGCCTCTATGTTACGTCGATTAGATAAATTGTGAATCATTACTTATATTTGTTACTAAAAGGACCTTTAGTTAATTATTTTTAATTATTATATTTAAATAAAATTAAACTATATATTTAAATAATTTTTAAACATAATTTGTGAAATATTTCAATAATGATAACCAAATCACTTTAAATATGGTAAATGTTGGCACAGTAGAGAAATCGTGCATATAGTTCATATATATCGAACGAAAGAGTGTTAAACATTAGTGTTGATAGTACAATTCTGTCGCCTCAATGTTACACCGCTTTGATAAATTTTACTAATATTTGGTACTAAAATTGACCACTAATTAGTTCTTTTTTAATTATTATGTTTAAATAAAATTAAACTATATATTTGAATAGTTTTTAAACATTATTTTTTATATATTTCAATAATGACAACTCAACATACTTTAGACCTAGTAAATGACGACACATTATAAAAATCATGCATATAGTTCATATGTGTCAAACCAAAGAGTGAGACATAAGTATTGATCCTACAAGTTTTTTGCCCCTTAGTTATACTGATTTGATAAATTGTGAATCATTATTTATATTTGTTACTAAAATGACCTTTAATCAATTATTTTTTAATTACTATATTTAAATAAAATTAAAATATATATTTGAATAGTTTTTAAACATAATTTGTTAAATATTTCAATAACGACAACTCAAATACTTTAAACATGGTAAATGTCAACACATTATAGAAATTATGCATATAGATCATAAGTCAAGCAAAAAAAATGAGATCTAAGTGTTGATCGTACAAGTCTTCCACCCCTATGTTATGTCGATTTGATAAATTTTGAATTATTACTTATATTTGTTACTAAAATAACCTCTAATTTATTATTTTGTAATTATTATATTTAAATAAAATCAGTATATATATGTATATATATAATATATATATATAAAATTTTCAAATATAATTTGTAAAATATTTCAATAACAACAACTTAACACACTTTAGATTTGGTAAATACTGACATGTTATAAAAATCATGCACATAGTTCATATGTATTGAATAAAAGAGTGAGAGATATTAGTGCTGACCGTGTAAGTTTTTCGCCCCTATGTTATGTCTATTAGATAAATTGTGAATCATTACTTATAGTATTCGTTACTAAAATGACCTTTAATTAATTATTTTTAATTATTATATTTTAATAAACTTAAACTATGCATTTAAATAATTTTTAAAAACATATTTGTGAAATATTTCAATAATAACAATTAAAACACTTTAAATATGGTAAATGTCAATACATTATAGAAATTATGCATATAGTTCATATATGTCAAACCAAAGAGCATTAGAGATTAGTGTTGATCGTACAATTCTTTCGCCGCTATGTTATGCCGTTTTTGATAAATTTTACTTATATTTGGTACTAAAACTGACTTGTGATTAAGTAATTTTTAATTATTATGTTTAATTAAAATCCAAATATACCTTTAAATAATTCTCAGACATAATCTAAAAAATATTGCAATAACGACAACTCAATATACTTTAGACCTGCTAAATGTTGACACATTATAAAAATCATGCATATAGTTCATATATGTCGAACCAAAGAGAGTGGAGAAAATTGAAAGAAAGGTGTCTTTTAAGTCTTGAATGAAGGATTGGTGACATTGACCAACTTAAAGGGTCAAACATCATTAGGAAACTTGATTAAGTTAATTGTGGACTTGATTAATATTTTCAGAACTTTCTAATCTTTTCAAAAATACAAATCAACCAAACCTACACCTCTCTTTAATCCAAATCAATCAGTCTCTCTCCTCTCTCTCTCTCGACACCTTCTCTCAACTCACTCCCAACCAACAGTTGTGCAAATTTCTCCTTTCAATCCTTGGCAACTTCAAAATCTGACGATAAATAGTTGGGCTTCGACTTCCTTTTCGACTTCAACCTTCAATCGATGTGACAGCCTTACTCTCTGGCCACAACAGCTTCGAATTCATCATCGTTCCTTTTCTTCTTTCATAGTTAAAAATTTATGGCCTTTTTAGTTTTGAAGAAAACAAGGAACTTGAGCCAACTTCTCTTATAGTATTGGTTAACCATTTCCATATTTGTTGCTTTAATTTGAAATGTGGTCTGAACAAAACCCTAATTTTTGATATTTCTTTTCTTTTCTTTTCGAAGTGAATTATGATTTTTTATTGTTTGTTGCCTTTTTTTTTAAAGTTTGATTTTTGTTGTTTGTGTTTATAAAAATAAAACAACGATTTGGGTTGATTTGTTCTGTTCTTGTTTTTGGTAAAATTGGTGATATTGCTGTTTTTCTGTTGAATAAAATTGTGCTACTATTTTTTGTTTTATCCAATAGATTATCCATCTAGTGCAACATATTAACCATCTGATGCAATAGATTTGTTAGATGATGCAACAGATAAACTATCTGATGCACTAGAGAAACCATCAAATTATAATTCTAATATAATAGATTAATCATCTAATGCAACATATTAATCATATGATGCATAGTTTAACTATCTTACATAACAAATTAACCACATGTTGCAATAGATTAAGCATTGGATAAAAAATCTAATGCAACTGATTAACCATCTGATGCAATGGAAGAACCATCAAATTAATGATATGATGCAATAGATGAAGCTTCTTTTGGATAAAACTATATCAACTCTTCTAACAGGACATATCCAAGACATGATTTTTTCAACTGATCATTCATCTGCCATGATAGACGATGCTATGTTGAAAAAAATCTAAACAATATTGACCGTTGATAACTATTCCAACAAATCACTCATGTGTTACAACAGATGTGTGACCTGCGCACAAACCATTCATCTTTCTCAACGAATGAGTGATATTTTTTGTATTGTGGCAATAGATTACTCGGCCATTGTTGTAGGTTAGTTAACTGTTCTGATAGATCACTCATATGTTGCAACAGATGTATGATCTATTGCACAGACCATTCATCTTTCTCAACATATGAGTGATATGTTTTGTATTATCACAACAGATTACTCAGATATTTCTACAGGTTATTTAACTATTCTAATAGATTACTCATATATTACAATAGATGATGTTATAATAGATATGTGATCTGCTGC
The DNA here is from genome assembly GCF_002878395.1 of Capsicum annuum. NCBI lineage: Eukaryota > Viridiplantae > Streptophyta > Magnoliopsida > Solanales > Solanaceae > Capsicum > Capsicum annuum. The sequence continues at coordinate 88,830,389 of NC_061112.1, read as the reverse complement.
ACAGACCATTCATTTTTCTTAACAAGTGAGTGATATGTTTTGTATTATTGCAACAGATTACTCATTCGCTTTAATAGGTTATTTAACTGTTCCAACAGATCACTCATGTTACAACAATATGTGATTTGTTGAACAGACCATTCATCTATCTTAAAAGATGAGTGATACATTTTGTAATGGTACAAAAGATTACTCATCCACTGCAACAGGGTTGTTATATGCTAGAACAGATATACTAATTGATGCAACAGATAAGTGATTTGTTGGAACTATTATCTTACTATTTTGCTTGTTACATTTACTGTTATCCTTTTTTAATGATGCATTAATTAACTATAATATATTTTTTTATGTTCCTTTTAATTTTAGATAATATGGCTCCCAAAAGAACAGAAGCCAAATCAAGTCCAAGTAAAGGAACAAGTGAAGTACCTAGGCTACATCCACCACTCTATGAGCTTGCTTTACAAGTGTATCTCAAACAGGAGCAGAATATGATGAACATGGGGAGGAGGAATATTTCAAAAGAGATGATCCAAATTCTAATAGCTCTTCCACCGAAGAGTTGGTCAAAACCTTCAGCATTGATCTTTATCCTGTGAAAATACAGTGCGGTGGTGCCACAAATTTAACGGGTGATTTCATGGTTAAGTCAGCCATGGAAAAATCTTTTGACACTTTTAGAAAAATTCTTTGAGAACAAAAATTAGATGCTTATTTCAGAGACAGCTGCTTTGGGAAATAACTTGATTTGCCAGAGAACAACAATGCTCGTTTCCAAATGAAAATGGTATATGAACTTCTCAAGCGTAGGTTTATGTATAAAAACAAAGATAAGATGGATGAGGTATGGATAAATTACTGTGGCATGCCTATTTGTTTTGGTTGGAAAGAGTTTGTCATAGTTACTGGACCAAAATGTTATCCTCATTCTCAAGTTATACCTATTCTAACCCCAAAAAGCACCCCACACACCCAAAAAAAAAAAGAAAAGGTAAGTCGTGTGATTGTGCTGCCCTAATGTCCTTTGTTGGTCCAAGCTTCAAAAACAAAAATTTGATAGAAGTGTTGAAATGGAAAGAAATTTCAAAGAAGCACAAACAGTTGTTGTGCTTGGTTTGGTTTGTACATAATATTCTTTGGGCGACAGACGTTAACAACAATATAAGTGTTGGTTTAATAAAGCTCTCCAAGGATCTTGAGGCATTTAACAGCTATCCTTGGGGTTATGAAAGCTTCAAAATAACTGTCCAATATTTGTTGACTCCGTTAGCACCAAAGACAGTCAACTTGAATGGCTTTTTATGGGCTTTCATGGTAAATGTTTTGTTTCTTTCTTTTACTATGATATCATTCATTTTTTCACTCAATAATAGTTTTGATTTATTAGCGTTATTTTATAGGCTTAGGCATTTGAAGCCATTCCTCATTTGAGACAACAGGTGAACTACCAGGAAGAAGTTTCCTGTTCAAGAATCTTGAGATAGTTGTCTTCCAAAACTGATAAAAATATAAAATTTCTTGATCTCTTCAACCCCCCGAAGGATGCAGTAAGTATAATTATAACTAAGTTTTTATTTTAATTAATGATTTTTTTTGAATGATCTAATCATCATACTAATATATGTAATGATTTATGTTAGATTATGCATCCGTCGCTAGTTCTGACCAATCGAGAGTTGAAGATGCCATTTTTTATTACTTTACGTTCTGTACAAACTTTATCAAATGCTAAATTCATCAACAGAATAAAAATGAAATTGTTTGGAGAAACAGCCATTACAAGAAAAACAATTTTGGAGGGTGGACTTGTTGTTGATGATGGTCTTAGTGGTGATGGAGCTATTGGTGGTGGTAGTGGTGTTGTTGTTGGTGATAATGATGCTCCTCTTATAGTATTTAAAACAAACCATTATGAGTATGATCATACTAGTTATACAGATTTTGTCTCTCCTAGCAAATTTCTGCATGCAAACGTCAAGACTACAGGGCGAAACATGATGTAGTGATTAATGCTATTAATGCATTAACTGCTTCTGTAAAGGAATTGACATCTAAGAGGGGTGTCATTCCATCAAAGAGAATTTTATTCCCATCCACTCCATTAGATATTAAAGCTAAGAGCAGAAGTAAAGTGATTTCCAAGGCATTATCAAGCATTCAAAAGAGCGAAATTGCAACTCCTCTGTCCGTGTGTTGCACTGAGCAATGTACAATGTCCAAAGGAAAGCAGCACGAGCTGAACAAGGTGAATATATATGTCTTCTAACTAACAAACAGACACATTTATGTTTCAACACATGACACATCTACTGAAAATTATCAAACAGATATATGCATCTATTGCAACAGTTGACTAACTTTTTGCGTCACATAAAGTACCTGTTGTGATATATGTGTCATTTGTTTTATCAAACAAATAGCTCTTTGTACCTCTTTTATTTGTACCAACATATGACTTATCCGCTGCAATAGATGAGTCATATGTTGCAACAGATGGTTCATCCATTGAAAATTATCATACAGGTCTTCCTTATGTAGAAATTTGACCCATCAGTTGATTTACTATTGCAACAGAAATATAATCTATTTGAGACAATTTAAAATAGGAGAAAGACCTGTTTGATTTGCTAGAACAGATGAGTTATCCTTTTTCATTTGGTGGTATCTCTATGATTAGCATTGACCAATTCTGGCTTTCCAGGTGGATATAGAAGCTACTGCCGAACAACATTGACAATATGCTACTCTACTCTTTTTATGGAAATACGGAGAACAGAAAGTGCAAAAACCATACGTAAGCGACAATAAAGATTCACAACGAGCAAAGCCAAATTTTATAGCACCGGATGAAGAACAACTTATCTATATTGAGTTGATCTTTATAGCTTGAGTCTATCAAAGTAATAACCTCACCCATCCTTAGGACTCCTTGGCATTAATATTTAAATTATTGATGTATTTGTTGAGATCTGTACCTATAATAATTTTTTTACATTTTATTGATTCGTTGATTTTATTTCAGCTAATTTCTTAAGGCTTTAATTTATTTTATTTTATCTATGAATTTTATTTTTCGTTAGATTTGAACTTATTAATTGAAATGAAATACTAGATTCAAATATTGCAACTGATAATGTATCTGTTGCAACAGACATCACATCTGTTGGAAAATATCAAACATATTTGACATATGTTGCAACAGGTAGGTAATCTATTAAAATTTATCAAACAGGTCTTCCTACTGCTGCAACAGATAGACTTAGGAAGAAACACCGACATAATGCAACAATTGACCAACCTATTACAACAGCTAAACTATATGTCCAAACAGGTAGAATATCTATTACAACAGATGGAGAATCTATTGCATTATAAAAATTAGACTTACATTAGACATAAAAAAATTGTCACTACATGTGAAAAAGTGAAAGTGAATTGAAATAAAAAAGGAGGAACCCATCGACAGTGTTCAGTTCAAACAACTAAAATAAAATAGGCACCAAGTAGAAAATGATCATTTTAAACACGTAAAATAAAATAGGCACAAATGTGTCAGGTTGGCTCTTTTTGCTGACTTGGCATCTGATTTTGCCCCCAACGGTCATTTTCTTTTCCTCAATGTCTTATATATTCATCTTCTTCCTAAAATTTAACCCTAAATTCTCAAATCCTCTTCTTCGTCGTCATCTTTTTTATCTATCCAAATTCTTCAAATTATTTGCATTTGGTCTTTCTTTTCTTCATCTTTTTTTTTATTTTTTTCAACTGAGCTTGACAATGTCTAGCGCATCTTCCACTGTTTTTTGTGATAATAATTTTTTATATTGTAAGTGCGGTCATGAAGCTATATTGAAGAATTCTTAGACTCAACAAAATCTAGGTTGTAGGTTTTTTACTTGTAAGATTTTAAAGGTAATATTTTTTTATTTAATTAGTTGATTAATTATTGACTTGTAATTGTTTTGTAATTATGTTCTTGTTTTGTTAGAAATTGGGTGGATGCGATTACTTTGATTGGTATGAAGAATGAGACCCTTCACAAAAAAATCGTGTAATCTGGGATTTGTTGAAGAAAGTTGAGGCTTCTGAAGAGAAACAAAATCAAACAAGAAGATACTACATTGTTGTAGTTATTGCTACTGGTTTGGTGGTGTTGGGTACATTGATTTTCAAGCCTGATTGCTAAAATTTTTATGGTGGTGTATTTATTACTGGTTTGGTATCGTCGAGTATATGGATATTCAAGCGTGTAATTGCTGCAAAATATCAAATAGATTTAGGCATATTTTGTAAAATTTAGGTCATCTGGTAATAGGTCGTCTCTCTGCTGCAACAAATTAGACTTAGATCAGATAGAAATAACATTGACATAATGCAACAGATGACCAACCTATTGCAATAGATAAACTATCTTCCAGAACAGATAAAATATATTTTATAACAGATTGACAATCTATTGCATTACAAAAAACTCAACTTTCATTCTATGAGAAAAAACTATTGCCACTACATGTACATGTAATTTAAAGTAAAGTGAAGTGTAACTTGAAATAAAAAATTGTTATTTCACAGGCTCTTCTATATACATAGGCTCCAAGCGTCCAGTTAATACCCCATAAGCCCAGACCTCTTGCAGATTTGTCACAACGTTGTCGTATAGAAAGGTCGTTGGCTCGGCCATTTTTGTGTCGGTCAGCAAAAATTTGATGTGTGTAAGAGCGTGTGAGCCGCTCGCGTAACCAGCATCAATTTTTGGAAGGATCATGTCGCTGTTTCGACCGTCATAATCTCATGATTTCTTCATCAATGCTTGCTTTGGAAAATGATTCATCAGTGTACTCTCCCAACAAGATAGGCAACAGCTCCATCAGTGGCTCCAAGAGGAGAAAAAGATTGACATCATCGACGAGAGGTTTTTTGCAGTCATAAACATTGATATTTACCTCCTTGAGTAGTATCTCAATAGCCTAATAATGTATGACCTTCACGCTAATGACTGCAAGAATCCTCTTTGCCTCAGTCTAGTTCTTGACATGTGGATTTGGCCTCTCCCCTCTAACATATTTTAGCATTTCTTCTTCATCCTAGTCCAACGTAGAAGCTAAGAAATCAAATCTCTCGCCACAGTCTAATGCGACATTATTGATTTAATCATACTTATCCTTGAGCTTCTTGTAGAAGTCAAGGTCCATTATCCTATTGGCAGTGCCATAAGCTTCCGAGTACGTTAATTGTCTTTCCCTTATGAGGCAGAGAATTTTGTCAACATACTGTGATATAAGAAGACAATTTTTAAATAGGTTAGTAATTGTAAAGATGGTCCATCTGCTGCATCAGGTTCTCTGAATCAATAATCCAATGCAACAGATAGATAGTAAGTGCAACAGAACCACTACCAATTGCTTCAGAATACCCAGTTGTTGCGAAAAATTTCACATCTATTGCATAGATTCTTCTTCATGGGTAGATTATATTAGAAGTCTAGGTTAGGAAAAGTAAACTTTCCTTGTCCTCATACTGCATACGCATATCTGTTATAGTCTGGAAGTCTTGGGGGGGGAAGGGAGGCCTGGGGTAATCTGGTGCTTCTGGCTTGGCATTTTTGGCCTGTCGCAGATCCTCCTTCCTTTTGGCACCAGTCCCTTGTATATGTACACCTTCTTCCTGAATGGCCCCTGAACTTCAACAGTTTTTTGAGAGGGAGGAGTTGAAATTATTTTTTATTTTCGATAGGAGAGTACGTCGGTCATTGCTCTTTTCTTCCTCCTAACTAATAATGTAGTAGTGTATCGCTCCCTCAACTTCTTAGATGGTATGACACCCCTCTTGGATTTGAATTCCTCGATAGCTTTAGAGATAGCCTCTACATTTTCATAGAGTTTATCCTGACTGTTCTTGTACCTTTTGCATTCGCAACGAGAACACAAGAGTGAAGAGGGGTGAGAGGGACTTGTGTAAGGGTAAAAAAGGGTGTTTTCAAACATATTTATTTTTTCTTGAGCATCAACATGCTCATCATCATGAGTAGTTGAAGTATTAGCATGCCTTCCACCAACACCAACAACTCCACCAGAAGAAGCACTCGAATCTGCCTTAGTAGGTTGGTCATGAAGAGCCTCAACATTAGGCTGCTCTTCTTATAACTGTTGCTCCAGCCAATTCCTTCCTTATTAACTCCACCATTGGGTCTGCTATAGTATCAACATGACCTAGAGTAATGTAAGAAGTCATAAATGACTATTCCTCAGTATGCACGATCCGTGGATACACAACCTAGAAAAAGAAAGACAGATACATTTAAATCACATAGTATAATAATTTTCATAGTTGTGTTAATATTTTTACAGTCAACTTCTACAACAAATTAATAATGTATTGTATCAGCTTATACATCTGTTGCATAGTTTGTAGTAGATGGTTAAAATCCATTTGAGTCAGGTTCAGAGAACCAGAGCAACACATGGATAATCTGATGCAAAATATCAATCATCTGTTGCACCAGTTTCATAAGCCAGGTAATCTGTTAGATTACATGTTATACAACAGATGATTTGTATGTGTATTAATAATATGTTACATCATATTACACACCTATTGCATAATTTGCAATAAATGGCTAATTCTTTAGAAGTCAGGTTCAGAGAACCAAAGCAATAAATGGGTAATCTGATGCAAGATATAAATTGTTTATCGCAACAGATTGTCCATCTATTGCACTGGCTGGCACAGGACAGCTAATCTATCACAATAGATGTCCCATCTAGTGCATCAGATATAACATCTGTTGCACCAGATATAACATCTGTTCAATATCTTTTATTGAGTAAAATTATTTTACTTAAAGAAGATGCATCATCCGGGGGATTAAAGAGATCAGCCTTCTTAATTTTTGTGTTGTTCTATGCAGCCAACCACCTAAACATCCTTTGATGAGAAACCTCATCCGGATAATCCATTACCTGCTGTCGGAGGGGAAGAATGTCTTCAAATGTCCAAGCCTAAAAAGTGTAAACAGGAAGCAATAAAAAAAAGTCATAATAACTATATTCAATATAACTTATGGATGGGTTGAAATAGTGATTAATTTTACAGTAAAAGCCTAAGGAAAATCGTATAATATGGTCGTCCTTGAGGTTTGCTTTGTTAGTAAAGATTGGACAGTCAAGTAGAAGCTGTCATATCCCCAGGGATGATTTTTGAATTTATCAAAATCCTCAGCACATGCCAACAAATCATCTTCTATGACCTTATTGACGTCTCTTTCCAATATAACCGAATGGGCAAACCAAACTAAGCACAATTACTCCCTGTACTGCTTAGGTATGGTTTTATCCATGAGATCTGTCAATAAATCTGGTGCTTTATATCCAAGTCGATCAATGTCAAACAACCCATCTATTTTTCCTTGCATTTTCTTGCTTTGGATCTTTTACGGGGTGTTCCCTTAGCGATAGGTGGTTCTTATGGACAATGGCATCTCAAGCCCGTCACTATGGCAAACTCTTGCAAGCCAAAACAAACTGGAATGCCACAGTAGTTGATCCATATTTCATCTATCTTTTTGTTGCCCCCTATGTACTTGATTCTATGCTTGAGAAAACCATATACCATCCTCATTGGGAAATGGGCAGTGGCATCCTCAGCTAGCTCAAGAAAGCATCCAAAGCAGCTCTTCTTAAAAAGTTTGTCTATGTTTTCGTCCTTCATAATTTTTCTAAAATTAGTAAATTTACTCCTTATCTGACATTTAAGTACAATTTGACCAGTTAGTTCTTCTTCTGTTTTTTTGTCATTTATCAGCATAGCAACTTGAAAATTGTCAATACTAAAAGTTTTGATAGGATCATCCAGGGATGTCGATATTAATTCACGACCCATTGGTGATTCATTATCATCATGTTGATGATCATCCTCTTTTTCTTTCTCTTTCTCTTTCTCTTTCTCACTCTCTAATTCCTCCTCTTTCTTACTTTTATTTTCTTCATCACCATCTACAGACCCTTGTTTACCTCCCTCAATGATTTCATATCTCTCCTCAACGTTATTTTGTTTCCCTAACTGAGATTGTTCAGGAAGCTCCTCTGAATCCCTCTATACTATAGCCTTTTTTTGGGGTGGTCAGACATTAATTCACTACCACTTTCTTTTCTTTTGGAAGACATGTTTTACCTACAAACAACAGAAAAACAAAAAATACATTACAATTGATGTATGAATAAATTTTAAAAAATACATTACAAACTCCACCAATAACGACCCACCAACAGCCACCACCTCCATAAACACCACCAACTAATGCCACAAACACCACGAATACCGACACCACCGACAACCACCACAAACACCACCAACAGCTACCACCAGTGCCACGATAACGATGATGATGACCACCACCATCACCACAAACACCACAAAAACCATCCAATAATACCACGACAGTTAACGGAACACTACGATATAAACTAGGGTTTTCTCGAGCTCTTCTTACAATTTTACCATCCAAACTCAAAATTGTAAACCCATTCTCAAAGATAATACAACTAAAAGTTTTCTTTTACATCATAACTTAAAAGCCCTTATTTTGTAGAAAAAAATGAGAAATATAAAACTTTTCTCGGACTCTATTACCTATGAGATAGAGAAAATGGCTAATACAAGCAAGAATGAAGTCAAAAATAACACCTATGTTGTTAAAAATGAGAAAAAAAATTGATTTGCTATGAAAGGTAGAGCAATTTGTTGAGTAGTTGTAGTTGTTGTCTGTACTGTATAATTGAGTGAGAAAGAGAAAAGAGTGAGAACTCAAGATTTGAAATGATGAAACATTTTTCTCATAAATGGATGATTTGTATGGGTTGATTTGTATTTTGGAAAAGAATGACAAGTTTTTAAAATATTAATTTGGTCTGAATTGATCTCAATTATTTTTTAAAATTTTAAAAGGTATCTGTAATTTTTAATCCGCTCATTATGCAATTGCCAAAAGACTCAATTGAAGTTATAGTTAACCCTATGAACTCACCCACCCTGGTCCTAGTATAATCAATTTAGGTATATGAACTCAATTGAAATTGTATAAAAATAAATGTTCAACCTGTTGCATCAGATACGAATCTATTGCAAATTATTAAACAGATTAAGTAATCTGTTGCAACAGATTACCCATCTGTTCTAAATTATCAAATAGACTATCACATGTTGCAACATATTACCCATCTGTTGTTAGAACTCACCCTTGGTCCTAGATTAATTAATTGAGGTATTGGTCTAACATATGAGGTAGTAAGAATCAATTCGATCAATGACTCTTGTCGGGAGGAATGCAATATCATCTCATCATTGAATTTCCCAAAGACTCAATTGAAGTTGTAGTTAACCCTATGAGAACTCACCCCTGGTCCTAGATTAATTAATTGAGGTATTGGTCTAACATATAAGGTAGTAAGAATCGGTTCGATCGACGACTCTAGTCAGGAGGAACACAATACCATCTCATCTTTCAATTGCCTAAAGACTTAATTGAAGTTGTAATTAACCCTATGAGAACTCACCCTTGTTCCTAGATTAATCAATTGAGGTATTAGTCTAACATATGAGGTAGTAAGAATCGGTTTGATCGACGACCCTGGTCGGGAGGAATGCAATACTGTCTCATCATTCAATTGCTCAAACACTTAATTAAAGTTGTAGTTGACCCTATGAGAACTCACCCCTGGTCCTAGATTAATCAATTGAGGTATTGGTCTAATATATGAGGTAGTAAAAATTGATTCGATCGACGAATCTTGCCGGGAGGAATGCAATACTATCTCATCATTTCAATTTCCCAAAGACTCAATTAAATTTGTAGTTGACCCTATAAGAACTCACCCCTGGTCCTAGATTAATCAATTGAGGTATTGGTCTAACATATGAGGTAGTAAGAATCGGTTTGATCGATGACTCTGGTCGGGAAAAACATAATATCGTCTCATCATTCAATATCCTAAAGACTCAATTGAAGTTGTAGTTGACCCTATGAGAACTCACCCCTGATCCTAGATTAATAAATTAAGGAATTGGTCTAACATATAAAGTAGTAAGAATTGGTTTGATCAACAACTCTGGTCGGAAGGAACGCAATACCGTCTCATCATTTCAATTGTCCAAAGACTCAATTGAAGTTGTAATTAACCCTATGAGAACTCACCCCTGGTCCTAGATTAATCAATTGAGGTATTGGTCTAACATATGAGGTAGTAAGAATCGGTTCGATCGACGACTCTGGTCGGGAGGAACGCAACACCATCTCATCATTTCAATTGCCCAAAGACTCAATTGAAGTTGTATTTTACCCTATGAGAACTCAACCCTTGTCCTAGATTAATCAATTAGGGATCGTTTGGTAGTGTGTCAGAACAATGCAAAATATACTGTATTAGTAATGCTTGCATTAGTAATACTTGTATTATTTATGTTTGAATTAGTTATGCATGTATTATTTCTATCTTATACATTATTTGGTTTGATGTATAGGAAATAATACACCTTACATAATTTCTATAAAAGAAATTTTTGTTTGAAATAATACCCTTCTTTGATTTTGTACACTTTTTTGCAACAAAGTTCTTTTGTTATTTCAAACATAATTAATATTGTTGAACTATTATATAGAGGTTTAGGATTAATAGCAAGACCTTCATCTTTGCGCAAAAATATTATGCTGACGGATTAACATAGTCGAAATAAAAATAAAATACAAGACGTAGAATTAAAAAATAGTCTCAATTTTTTGAAATCTTTTTAAAGACTCTCGAAGTAAAGAAAAAATATGTTATGTTATAGTTATTTCAATCAAACATTCATTGTTGTTTATTCACATAGTGGAAAAAGAAATTGTGAAATGTTTAGAAAACATTCACTAGTGCAAAGTACAATGGCGAGAAAAGGAATGGTGAAATATTTTGAGAGAGAAATTAAGGGGTATTAAGGTCATTTAATAAGTTAATACATGTGTTTAAAATATTTGTATTACTAATACATAGGAAATAGAGTGTATTACTATATTACTAATACACATTTCAATATTGTGTACCGAGCTTTGGATATTTTCAAATAGAAATTGTTATTTGTTGCACTTAGATGTTTTAAGATTCTTTTTTTAAAATAAATTTTGGTATTTCCTTTTAGATATAAAAAAATTTAAAATACTAAGGTGGTAAAAAATATACTTGGATAACCAGAAATCTCCTGAGTGAGTAGTCTTATTTGGTCTTTTCAATGTCACCGTCTCGTTGTGCCCCTCAAAAGTCAAATGTTATTAATGAATATTTAAAACCCATATCTAGAAGAATACTCTCTCCTTCATTCATAACATAAGTAAGACTTAAGACTCAACTCAACTCATCTATCACTTTTTCTTCTTTATCTCTTTCTTTCCTTTTTGCCTCTTTTTTTCTCTTCTTTCGGATGAGAATCTTTTCGAATCTCAAACGATCAATATCTTTTCTCAACTGAATTAGACATTCTAATCCCTTTGCTTTTTTCACATTGCAGGTATGGTTCACTATTGCTCTTTCTATCTCATCTTCTTCTTTGTATGTCATTTAAATTAGATATTTATATTTGTTGTTCTTGATGATTTACCCATTTACTAGTTTTCTATTTATTGAGAAAATTGAAGGAAAGGTGACTTTTAAGCCTTGAATGAATGAACTATTGTTTTTATAGCTGTTGCAAAATTCCTCATCGGTTGAATAGATGTGTAATCTATTGCATCAGATTGGTCATCTGTTGATTCACTCAATTTTGTGTTACCCTTTTTTACAGACGGAGCAACTGCTTGAAGAAATCAAACCAGTACCAAGGCTGGTTTGATTTATTCCAATAGATAACTCATCTGTTGTAACATGTCATCCATCTGTTGTAATAGATGCCTTCGGTTGAGCAGATGGGCAATCTGTTGCATCAGATTGAACATCTATTAATTTGCTCAATTTTATGTTACCCTTTTGTAATATTCTTTTTCTTCTTCTCTTGTTTGACATCAAATGTATTTATCTTGTTTGTATATAAAAGGAAGTGAAACTAGATCCATTTTTGCCCGACCAGCATTAAAGCCTAAAGTAAAGCTACGTTCGGAGAAATAAGCTACTTGTAGATGGAACCACTTCATATATGAAAGGTATGTATTACTGATCAACCTATCGTGAAAACACATATCCAGTACAATGATTTTGTGAATGTTTGTTCTTTACCTATTAGGCGTTAATTCTTCAAACAAGATATGACATTTTATAGTTAAGATTGTTAGGTTCAAAATAGTAATGTTGAGGGACCAATTAGGTGGTGTCGATACCCTGCTATAATTTAATGACCATTTATGCTTATGTTTTTGTGTCAAGTTTATGGAAGGGTTCAAGTTTTTGGTGGCAATGTAAATATCCAATAGTTATTGGACCAGTTTTAAAGGCTCAATAGACTTCTTCAAAGGCTTCCAAAGTCTCTCACTATAGCAAATACTGATGCAACCAATAGAAATTCTTTTGGTCGAAATTTATATGGATGGTTGCTAGAGGAGACTATTATACAGCCGTAGGTGCTTGGGAGAATACCTGTGCGGTAAGGGGGAGGTTGAAAAGGCCATATATCATCTCAAACCTTGTCTAAGAAGAAACATAGGGTAGGAAGGAAGGTGTAGCAAAATTGGATGATAAAATTGACATGAAAATAAAAAAAACTGGATGAGCTGCAAATGTGAAAACGTATCCAAAAATGAAAATCCATCAGTCGTTGATGTAAAAAAAGAATGGTCAAGAGGACTGGAGCTGGTCACTTTGCTAGAGATAGCAACTAGCGAGCGTGGCCTCAATGAAGACCCACAAAGTGTAGGACCAAAACTCTAAGGAAGAAGTTTCGTGAGCACACAAAATTGATACGATTGTTGGTCAGAATTAAAATTTGAACCACCAACTCCTGAATTAAAAATATGGGGATCAAGCCAAGGTGGCAATTTATCAAGTTAAACTTGCATCCCATGCCTCCTGCTTATGGCTCTGTTTAGGTCAAAGGCAGTGGAAACAACAAGGCATGGGATTTCTGCCCAACTTAAGACCTTTTTGTTTCTACTGCTATCGACCTGGTCATAGCCACAAACAAAAGGTATGGCATGCAAGTTTAACTTGAGAAATTGCCACCTTGGCTTAATCCCGTATTTTTAATTTAGGAGTAGTTGGTTTAGATTTTATTTCTGACCGACAATCGTATCAATTTTGTGTGCTTGCAAAACTTCTTCCTTAGAGTTATGTTCCTGCACTTTGTGAGAGTCTTCATTGAGGCTACGCTCGCTAGTTTCATTCTCGAGTAAAGTGTCCAGCTCCATTCCTGTTTACCATTCTTCTTTTTTTTTAATGACTGGTGGCTTTTTTTTTGGGTACACTTCCACATTTGAAGCTCATCCAATTTTTCTATTTCTCATGTCAATTTCAATGGCCAGATTCACTAGAATTTCCTTGCTTTCTCCCTATGTTTCCTCTTAAACAAGGTCTGAGATGATATATGGCCTTCTCCATCTCCTCCCTCCTGCACAAGTATTCTCCCAAGCAGCTTTTGTTGTATAAAAGTCTCCTCCAGTAATCCATCCATATAAATTTGGAATAGGGAAATTTCTATTGGTTCCATCATTGTTTACTGCAATGCAAGGCTTCGGAGGTCTTTCAAGAAGTCCATTAAGCAATTAAAACTAGTCCCATCACTATTGGATATTTACACTGCGGCTAAAAACTTGAACCTTTCCCCAATCTTAACAGAAAAACATGAGCATAGACCATTATTAAATTATAACAGGGTATCGACACCATGGTCTGGGAACCCTTCGGCCTTATCATTTTGCACCTATCAAACTAAACTGTACAATACAGGATCTTGTTTGAAGGATCGATGTCTAATCGGTTAAAAACTACATTCACAAAATCATTGCACTTTATGTGTGTCTGTCGCAGTAGACTAATCAATAATACATAACTTCCATGCATGAAAGTGGATCCATTGCATGCACCTTATTCTTCCTACCCCATCAAAGACACTACAGTGTTGTTTATTCATCTGCACGCATGTGATGACTATTAAAAAAATAATGTGAAGAGCCGTGACTTTTTTTAACATATTCAAAATAGTTGATGAATCAAAAACTCCATCTTTTGCAACTGATGAATCAACTGTTGGAAGAAATCAAAACATCTCTTCCAACTAATAATCCATATATTATAACAGATTTTTAATCTGTTGTGATAGACCAGACATTGTTTATTCATCTACACGCATGTGATGACTATTAAAAAAGAGGTGAAAAGTCGTGACTTTTTATCTAACACATTCAAAACAGCTGATGAATCAATTCTCCATCTATTGCAACTAATGAATCAGTTGCTAGAAGAAATCAAAACATCTCCAATATATGGTCCATCTATCACAACAGATAATCTATATGTTGTAACAGATGGTAAATCTGTTGCGGCAGATGGATGATCTGTTGCAACAGCTCAATAATAATGGTTGTTATCAAGTCTTCTCAAAATCATTTTGAAGAGGTGAAAAGTATTAATGTAAACAAAAAAGTCGCGACTTTTCACAGAAAACAAAATTCCACCAGTTTGAATGATGATATTCTGTGCGACACAGTGCAGAACTTTAGAGGCAGATTAATGACCTGGAGGGGGAGTTGGTCGCTGTGACAGCGACGATGTTCAGAGAGATACAGAGGCTGATGAAGACCCTGCTACTGCAAGTCGATTGGCCGACTATCATTAATGATGATGATGATGATGATGATGATGATCTAATAATAATTAGAATATGTTTTTTTTTAGTGTATGAATTTTAATTTTTCTATATCAGATCTATACCTAATGTATTTTATTTTTCGTTTAATGAAAAATATATTTTTAGTCGATTTTGGATTTTTAATTCTTATACAATTTTCATTCTGTCTATTTTTCCTTCTAAATATTCTACATGTTAACGTATCGACGGTTGGAGGTAAGGAGAAATTTTGAATTTAGTAGCAATAGAAATTTTGGCTTTTGAGTTCTTTCAACAGATGGACCATGTGTTGGAACAGATTGATCATCTGTTGGGTTTCTGTCAATAGATTATCCATCTTTTGCGACAGATTTATCATCTGTTGGAGGAAAATATTCTAGTTTTATGGAACTAACTGTGTTGGGTTCTTCCAGCTAATGTTCATCTATTACCACATATGGGTAATCTGTTGAAAATACTTGTGGTTTGTTGTATTGTTTAGTTCATGTTTTGCCTCTTTTTATTGATGCACAAGTTAATAAAAAGATATTTTATATATAATAAATGATAACATTACGTTCACAACAATGAGTTAAATATATAAAGGTCCAGAACAAACAACTATACAAGTTCTTGCAATTACAATAATCATGGTGGATTACGATCCGGGCATGTAGTTCTTTTGTGGCCAGCGTGCTTACATATGGAGCACTTTTTTCTTCTTGATGAAATGATTCTCTGACTCCATTCCTCCTCTTATATGGCTTTCTTCCGGGTTTGATAGTGCTTGGGTCAATATATGGAGGAGGTATTAATCTCCCCATAAGATCTGGGAACAACCCAAGATTCTTCGGGAGGCATCGGAGTAATATGCCCACTATATGCCATTTTATATTTTTCCACCAAACGATATTGAGAGGAGTGCTCATAAACGTTAGTTCCATATATGACCTTATTGAGATTGAAGTGCTGCCATAGTATGTGGACAGGGTATTTTGTCCAAGTCAAAAACTCTGCACGTACAAGATCTTATTTGAAGATTGACCGTGGCAACATCACCATGACCGGTGATACTGAATTTGTAATCTACTATTTTATGAGGTAATAACCTATTCCCCAAATTGACATTCGTTGATATTATTTTTTTGATTTTGAGAACAAATCGGGTTCTTATTTTTGGGCACTTGAACTGCTCACACCTTTCATTAAAAAATTTGCCATACTTCTGGCTTATTTTTTCAAACATAGCCTTGATGGGAAATTCTCTTTCATTGTCAAACAATGAATTCACCGATTCAGCTATGTTTGATGTCATAATATTGTACCTATATAAAAGAATCACTTAGTACGACATCATACTAAACTTGTAACTCAAACAAGACATTAAAATTTATGTCTATCTCTCGAAACCGACATGTATGAGAAATTCTGCTACCTTGGGATTCACATCCGTTATTTGATTAAAATGGTCTAAAAACTCCTCTCTACTATATGTTTTAGTTGCTCTATAAAAAAGGGTCATGACCCTTTTGTTGTGATAGCTGGTCCGAATGTTCTCTCCATGATGTCTGATGCAACAATCAAAGTAAGATGAAGTTGTTAACCCATCTTTGGAATACTTGGATGTCTATCAGATACAAAACATAACTCTTCAGTATCTTCGACGCAGCTTCACAGTTATTCAAAAAAATCCATAAGAGGCATCACATTTCTTTTTCGCTACACCAAAAGTGATAGGAAAGATATGATTCTCCGCATCCTATGCCACCGCCGCTAGCAGAACTTCATTATACTTGCTCCTCAAGAAGGCACCGTCGATGGCTATGCCTTTTTTCAAATATCAAAAACCTTGAATCCAAGCACCATAGGATATAAAAAAGTACTTGAACCTTTCGTTTTCATCAAGATGCAATGTCGTCTTACTTCTGAGATTTGTGGACTCAATCATGTAACGGTAGGCATCCAGGACTGCATACCCATGCTCGAGTGTCCCCCTAACCAAATTCTTGGCGACCCTCATGGCCGTATATATCTTCAAATAATTGACCAGGACACCCAATTCCATAAGGAGTTGATTGGCCATAACCCTTGTTGAAGGGCCTTTGCCATCGGGAAAACTACTCCTAAAATATTCACCGAGGACCTTTGTCATGGCATGAGAATTTTGGCCCGAGATGTGCTCCAACCACATGTGTGATGCTTTTCATGTTTATGAATGACGAATCTATCAGAACTTGCATATTTCACAGCTCTCAACCACCACTTGCAGTTCAAATTAGCACATTTGAAGCAAATGACACTGCTCGAATTAATCACCTTCTTTATTTTGAAATCTTTTTTCAAGCAAGAAATAAACAAAGTCGTAGATAGTTTATTCTTGTCCTTGAATGACATTCCAATAAAAAATCCAGTCCCGCCGTCTTGAAGATTTCTAGAATGTGTTGATTAAGAAGAACTGCACATCGTATTGGTCACATCAACGGGCATAGTTGTTTGATCATCATCTGGACTATTCATGTCTAGATCATCCAATCTATCATCAAAGATGTCTTGTTTTTGTCCTTCTTCTATGTTTTGGTTCTCATTCTCTCTCGTCTTTTCAACCACGTACACCCTTAACACGGCCTGGATGAATCACTAAGATAAGCATGCAACCGAACCTGATCGGTTATCTTGAAAGACAGTACCCTCTGATTTTTAAAGGAGTTGTACATGTAGCTGATGACGAGTTCTTTCGATTGACAATTCTGTCCACAATAACTGATGATTAAGTTCACAAAATCATCATACAAAATATCACTTTGGACTGTCATAGCTATCGTCTCTAGCATTTCACCTTCATTCCAATGTCATACATATCGATTGCTTTTCTTAATCTATTGACCATGACAATCCACCCCTATTGTTATTGATCCTTCCATTAGTGGTACCTAAATAAAGTTATTTGTTAAAAAACATTAATAGTGATTTCATAGTGCCGTAAATGAATCCCAACAGATGTGTAATCAGTCTCAACATATTAATTACCTATTAGGATTCATGTTACGCTCCTGAAGCTGATTTCAACAGACTAGTCATCTATTATAATAGGTGAATCATATGTTCCAACAGGCTATATATCTATTAGGATTGATGTTACAGTACTGAGGCACCTTTGAAGCTTATTTCGATAGATGAGTGACATGTTCGAACAGATAATTACGCTCCTGAAGTTGATTTCAATAGACTAGTCATCTGTTATAACAGGTGAACAATATGTTGCAACAGACTATATATCTGTTGGGATTGATGTTACAGTACTGAGACACCTTTGAAGCTGATTCTAACAGATGAGTGACATGTTGCAATAGATAATTAACCTATTGCGACAGATGACTTACCTTTTGTAACAAACTACGATCTGTTGGAATCGAGGTCAAGTTCTATCACAACAGGTTACTAATATATTGCAACAGATATTTACCGTCTGTTAGAATCGAGTTTGGGTTCTGTTGCAACAGGTTAATAATCTGTTGTAGCAGATATTTACCCTGTTGCAACAGATAATATGTCTGTTGAAATCGATTTCAGGTTCTGTTACAATAGGTTAATAATCTGTTACAACATATATTTATCATATTACACCAGATAACTAATCTGTTTAAACAGATAAATCATTTGTTGCAACGGTGACCCATCTGTTCGATTCATGTTATGGCCTATAGAACTATAAACATGAATCCAACATATCAGTCTTCCGTTGAAATAGATGTCTCATTGTCGCAACAGATAATTTATTTATTTATTTAAACAGATGGATCTTATGTTGGATTCATAATTGGGTTCTATCCGTTGTTGGAAAAACAGCACAATAGCAGTTATCCTGATGAAAAATTCAATTAAAAATCATAATTTAACTTACCAAAGTCTCCTATGAAGTAATGCCAAAGTGGAAAGTGATGTACGAAACAAGATTTGACCTAAATAAATTGGTCAAATAGCAATAGTAGCGGTAACAACAACAACAACAACGACAATGGTCAACAAGAAGAAGATGAAGATGATAATGAAGTAGAAGATGATGAATAAAAAAGCAGCAACAATGAACAACAAAAATCGCTAAGAGAGAGAAAACAACAATCTATGAGAAAAGAGAGAAAGACACCTTTTTTTCCCTCTGTTTCCCGTTTTATTAGGTAAATATTTGGATCAAAGTGTAAATTTAAAAACTTGTGGGCTATTCTCAAACTTACCAAACTTTCTTAATTCATAATAAAGTAATTGTCACCTTCACTCAATTATTAAGACTTGGGTCACTTATACTTCATTTTAAAAAAAAATTTTCACCTGTGGCCCAAAGCCCCAAGAGAGTGAGACATTAGTGTTGATGTACAAGTCTTTCACCCCAATGTTATGTCGATTTGAATAGTGAATCATTACTTATATTTGTTACTTAAATGACTTCTAATTAAATTTTTAATTACTATGCTTAGATAATGTTAAACTATATACTTAAATAATTTTCAAAAAAATGTGACCGATGTTAGATAACTGTGTTAAGTGAAAAACTAATAATGTGTGGTTAGACTAAGATAAAAAAAAAAGTTGGAAACTAACAACTTTGCACCTTTACGTTAGACTCTTAATTAGATCAATAAAAGTTGGCTAACAACATTAAGTAGGTATACATTGTTGGTAGTAACGCTTTTGCCTTAATTCGTTACCGCCAGTTACGAGACTCTGAAACTCTGCTATTTCAGAATATTTAAACATCTCTGATGTTGAAATCGTTATTGTGAATCACTTTTTAAGGTTTAAGTGTTATAGTTATGCTAGCAATCTGATAAAAATTATATACTTGCTAGGTGATTTCATTTTCTTTTTGAAAAGAAAAAAAGTTCTTGAGAATTAGTCTTGCTTGAGTTTACAAACAAATGATGTTGTGAAAGAGGATTCCCAAGTTGGATTGTAAAGAATATTGTATGCTCTTTTGGACATATTACGTCCCTAATGAATTAACAGATGAAAGACCGTTGAAAAAAATGCACTCTGACAGTAAAGTAGTTATCGGGTTACTCGATTCAAATCTGTCCAAATTGAGACTCACTCCGAAAATTTGATAGTTGTAGTATACTAAATCGAAACCCAATACGATAATCTGATAAGTCGAATCAGTAGTCCAATAACTAAGTTATACAGATTATTGGTTTTGGTTCGATCTTGAACAGGCCTAGCTAGATTCAAGGATGTTATCTTCAAACTAAGAAAACGTTAACTAAAGTGATTGTCTTTTGTTATCACAAATAAAATTCTTATTATGAAAGGGTAAGCATTGACTGAGATCACACTGAAACATTGAGATCTCTACCTAACTATTTTTCTTCTTAACTTGAAAAGGTGTAAAATTTGAGGTAGTGGTATGGACTGCGTACACTCTATCCTCCCCAGACCCCACTATGTGGGAATAACTAGGTTTTTTTTGTTGTTGTTGTACACGTATTAAATATGGATAATACTTAAAACAAATGTATTTGGCTGTGATAAATTGATTATTGAAAACGTGTTTGGCTAGTTGGCTATGAAAAAATATTTATGAAACAAACACTTTCCTATTTTTGACTATGAGAATTAGCAATGATTAAGCTCATTAATAGTTTCGATGTATTGGAAATACAACTGAAGAATATATTCAACTTTTAAGATAAAAGGACAAAAATGTTCAAAAAGAAATTAGTTTATAGTGTGAATAAGTCCTTTTACTATTGTAGCCAGATTTGGGCCAAATTTTTGTGACCAAAAGGATTTTCCATATATATTATATGTATTTTGTTAATAACATTGTATCAATTGTGGTGTTTCTTCATTAGATGCAACGACTTTTCCAGTAATTAGATCTAGAAATAAGCTATTTTCGCCAAGGCTATGATAATAATTTTGAGATTAGTTATCTCTAGATAATGCAATGAAAATGACAAAAATAAATTTGGGGTATCTTAAAGACTTAAACCACTTTTCTATCAAATAAGGTGGATGATATTTTTGTTAACAAACTACTTCTTTTAGAAATTATGATGCATGTTATTTTTTATAAAATATACCAAACCATCAATAAACTAATCAGGATATATTTATCTTCAAACCAAATGCTCAAACATGTTCATTAGAATATTGCTATGAGCTTCAAGGAGTGGCAAGTGGACATTACGTAAAAAGGGTCTATTCGCATAACAAGAGGTGGCTTAATTCCGAAACTCATATAACAAGATAGCCAGTGGCGAGCCTTGTCGCTTCAAACCGATTCAGGGAAATGGTGGTAGGTGGTAGTAATAATGTTTTACAGGTTCAAAAGATATCCAAGCCCACTCCTTGCACTAGCTACATGTATGTAGTATGGTTTCTATTGGTTGCACCTTGGCATCGTCCTGCTAGCTAGCTAGAGGCGCTGCAGGTATCCTTGACATGATTATCTTCAGTATCTCGCTTGTCAATTTTGTTGAATATTACATTAAGGGGGCATTCGATTTGAATTTTGTGTTTCAACCTAGGAATAACTGAGTCTTTATCTGAAGGAACTTCTTCACTTTAGGGAAGATTTTCCTTGAGTTGCAAGATTAACATGCTAAAATTGCTTGTCAACATTTTTTCTAAGATCAAGAACTTGTTGGAGGGACCCAAGCAAGGACCAGAGGCAGTAGGTGTGAAGATTGATCCCACTAATATATCTGCTTTAATTCATGATGAATAGTTGAAGAACTGAGATACTAAAGTAAACTTCTAACATCAACTCTACACATTCAAATTACTCTTGTTTACACAAGTAGTAAGCTTTGTTTACACAATTAGTACGTCTCCATAGAAATGCACAACCATTAAAAAATTACTCTTGTTTACACAAGTAGTACGTCTTGTTTACAAAAATAGTACATCTCCATAGAAACGCACAATCATTAAAAAAATTACTCTTGTTTACACAAGTAGTACGTCTCCGTAGAAATGCACCATCATTAAACAATTAATCTTAATTTACATAAGGCAGGGGAAAAGAATCCTGTCCAAAACTTTTCACTGTTTCTTTTGCATCTGAACTTTCTTAGTAGCAACAGAAACAAGAAGCTACTAAGCTTGCATAAAGGCCACGCCAAAATGCAACCAGGACATACTCGAACATATATACATAGTATTTTTAATTTATTTGGGGGGTTTGGGGGTGGGGATGGCGAGCGGCAAATATTCTCCATGAAAGTGATACAATGAAGGAAAAAGTGATAGGCTTTCGAACTTGTTTTCACATAGGGCATACTACAAATCTGAAAGCCTCTTTTCTAGAGGTTGTTCTGTGAGACACATGCCCCTTAGCCATTAACCAAGAGAAACAGGAGACATTCAAAGGAGCGTTATTACGCCACAAAGCAGGCAGGACATACTCAAAACGTCCATGTAGACAACCAACCTATTAATTGCATGGTAATACAATTTGAATCCCTTATATCCATTTCGCGATATTAGGACACATGTAATTCCTTACAAGACTAAATTACTCTGTTCTAAGGAAACATAAGGATCATACACCTTTATATGGGCCCCAAAAACCCCACAGGAAAAGGTAGAAGGGAAAGCTATCCAAACTTCAACAGAGACCATATATCAAAAACAAAATTATCTTACCAACAAACTAGACAATTAGCAAGAGACAAATTAGATGGAATCCATATACTAGCCAATCATGAAGGACAGATACCTAGCTGAGTTATGATTAAGCATATATGCAAGAAACTGTTCTAATTTCATATTTAACCCCCAAATATAAAAGCAAAAATTTGCAAGTATTGTGCGGTAAAAAGAAGAAGCCATGCATAGAAGATATTACACAGGCTTCCTTCCCAATTTCTTCATCCATTAAAAACTTCTTCAATCATCACCTCCCTCTTCCTCATCAACCTCGGACTTTGACTTGTAAGATTCCTCTTCTTCAGAATCTCCAGCAGCTACTCGCCTGTTATAAGCAGCCTTGTTCTTATAGTATTCTTCCATCCTTTTCTTTACCTCTGCCATGTAAGGAGCTTTTTCAGCATCAGACAACTGTTTCCACTTCTCTCCACCAGCAGCCAATGATATATCCTTTGGATTCTCCTCTTTGAACTGCTTCCTAAAGTCCTTCATAAAAAGGAAGAAAGCACCTGCAGGTTTCTTGGGTTTTTTAGGATCCCTGGCAGATTTCCATCCTCTCTTAACAAAGGAACACCTTGCAGGCATCTTATGTTTGTTAGGATCCTTGGCAGCCTTTTTCGCTTCTTTAGTCCAGAGAGCTTTCTTTTTCACGTTGATCATGTTATCAGCTTTGTCATTGAACTTATATCCTATCATGATGAAACCTCCAGGTTGAGAAAATGAAGGAGTGGGAGAAAAACAAAGCGGTATTACTTAGCTCATTGTGGGGTGGTGAAGTGAGT
Organism: Capsicum annuum; assembly: GCF_002878395.1. Lineage (NCBI taxonomy): Eukaryota > Viridiplantae > Streptophyta > Magnoliopsida > Solanales > Solanaceae > Capsicum > Capsicum annuum. The sequence continues at coordinate 88,807,179 of NC_061112.1, read as the reverse complement.
GTGGGTTGAAAGAGAAGGGATAAGAAGGGGCTCGGGGAAAGGACTCAAAGGCAATCTCATACTTATAATTACGATGATATACAAATCTGTGACTACAGCAGAACTAGCAGACTTATTACAAGTAGAAGAGCAATTAGTAGTTAACCCCAATTAGTCAGTCATGATTTACTATTTATGCATCATTATATTTCGTTGTGTCTCATTGATCTTGTGCATGCATAGATAGACTGAAAACAAATTAAATACACCAAATGTATAAAGGGGTCAATGTTACCTGGATGTGAACACCATGTATTTCCCACCTCTTTGGAGCCAGGGAATGGATCAACAGTTTCTTCCTCAGAGTCCGATAATTCTATTAGCTCCCTAAAGATTTTCACGGGAGCTTTATTCTTCACTCCGAGCATGTTATCAGCTTTGGCGTTGGATTTACCTCCTTTCATGGTGAAATCTCCAGGGTTGAGACAAATATACAGATGTATGGGAAGACAACAAATAGATATGCCATCTCATTGTGACTTGGTGAGCTCAGAAAGTTAAGGGATAAGAAGACTATGCTGAGGGACCAAAAGGGAATCTCATACTACTTAATAGTCACGATGATATACGAGTCTTTAACTAGGCTAAAAGAGTGTTTTAAGTTACCAAAATAGCAAACTTAATACAAGAATCAACAGCAATTAGGACCTAACCCCAAGTAGTCAGTATGATCTATTTGCTTTATTTGTGTTCATTGTATCTGCCATAGATTCTAGTGGATGCACAGATAAACAAAATACACTTACATATACCAAATGTATGAAGTGGTTGACCTTACCTGGATGCCAATAGCATGGATTTCCCCAGTCACTGGATGGATCAACCCTCTCTTCTTCAGAATCTGATAGAATTACTGGCTCCATTTTCACTTCATTCGCTTTCTTCTCCACGTCAAGCATGTTATCAGCTTTGGAATCAGATTTATCTCCTTTCATGATAAAACCAAATAAACAAACAAATAGGTAAGTGTCTTAGATGAGGTACTAAGAAGGCTTTCAGGGAGGGACTCAAAAGCAATCTCATACATATAGTCAACAACAACAACAACATACCCTTTATAATTCCACGAGTGGGTCTGGAGAGGGTACAATCTCATACATATAGCCATGATGATAAATAGTCTTTTTAGGTCAAATAATTGTATACATACAGTTTTTAACTAGGCTAAAAGGTTATTTTAAGTTGTTTAGAAATGGCTAAATCAACAAAAGTTAGAACTTAACCCCAATCACCAGGTATGATAAAATTTATCTGCATAATTTATTCACGTGTTCGTCATCAATCTCGTGGATGCGTAGGTAAAATGAAAACAATAAATCATATCAAATGCATAAAGAAAGAGGTCAAGGTTACCTAAATATGATAACTGTACTGGCTCCATTTTTACTTTCTTAGCTTTTCTTGAAGTTTCAACATTTTTTACCTCCCCTTTTTCCTCTGCAGCTTCCTCTTCGTCTGAACTGCTAAGTTCCTCAAAATGTCTAATATTCGTGAGCGATTTCTTGGAGTAGAGCATGACATGGAATGTTGATTTCTCAACGAGATAGAAGATCAACATGTCTCCTGACACAAATTTATGATGCTGCAAAAAGCGTGGCCAGTCTCCTTCACACATGAAGTAATGAGATGTCTCCTTCACTATCTTTGCTTCCCAAGAAAGCCCTTCATCCGTTTTCAGTAAGCATGTCTTGGCTAACATCTTCTTGTGTTCTTTGACAAAAGCACCCGGCAGTCGCTAACAAGTTGAATCATCAATATTAGGAAAAGTCAGTTACAAAATAAAAAAAGCAAGAATAATAAATATATGAACTTTTTTCAAAATAAAAAAAGAATTACTTACTATTTTATTGGTATATCCTTGTTGAAGTAGCTTAGAGAAAGATGGATGATTGTTGTTGGGATCCATTGACATTGTGAAATTTGAAATGAAAGTAAGAAAAAAGGGGTGAAGAGAAACTTTAGTGCTGGTGAAGTTGTACAAATATATATGTTGTTGGCTCACTATTGTTGTTTAGCAAATTTCAGAGACTACACACATACAATAGTTGTGTGAGGAATGGACCCACCTATCAATTTGTTACAACAGTGTCAGTCCTCTGATGTTCTCTTTCACAATTTTGTTTTTTTTCTGATAAATGACAACTTTTTCTTTTTCAAAATAGAGAAGTCACGTTTTATTCATGATATATGAATTTTGAGTTATCTTAAGTACCTTCTAAATTTATTAGTTTAGTACGTCATGTGATCCTTTTTGGTCCTCTCTCTTCTTTCTCTATTTATTATCTCTCTTTCTTCTATCACTTTTAAAATGTGTAAAAAATATTTCTTTCAATTATTTCTATTTTATCTACTTAAATTAGGGGTGTGCATTGATCGGTTTGGTTTCATTTTTATATTATCGATTTAGTTTATCATTTTTTTTATTTTTAAATACGCTAAATCAATAACCAAACTAACAAGATATTTTCTTATCGATTTTTGATTTATCGGATTTTAGTCCTTAACGATTCGATTTTTAATTTAACGGAGAAGAAAATACTCATAAAATAGAAAAGTAGTAACTAACATGAAAAGAAATCGAATCTTAGTTACAACTAAAATCCTACTTTTATATATATATATATTATATATATACTAGTTTAGGATATGCGTCTTGTACCTCACTTTAATGAGTTTTTAATTTTATAAAATCATTTCAATATTATTAAAAATATATGACCCGGACATTATAATAGATTTTGTCTTCTAGTATATCTGTTATCAATAAATAATAATAATAATAATAATAATAATAATAATAATAATAATAATAATCCAACAATTTTTTAATTGTCAAAATTTTTAAGTTAATACTTTTAAATTACAGTAACATATTCAGTGTAGTCTCGCAGGTGATACATCGAGATTATAAACATCAAGAATATACTAAAACTTTAAAAAATTTACCTCAAGTCACAAGTAATTTTTTCTCTTCAATCATAAACTATCTCAAATTTCACAAAAAAACTTCTCAATTATCAATTATTAACAATAAGACATGATAACTCATTTATTGTAAACTTCAAGAATATACTAATACTAAAATTCTTAAAAAAACTTACCTCAAATCACAAGTAAAAGTATCTCTTTAATCATTTACTATCAAGATTTCAATTGATAAAAATATTTTAGTTTACGTATTTTGCACGTGTGTCTTGCATCGATAAATGTGATATCTATTTAATTATCAAATAAATATGATATCTCAAACTGTAATACGAAAAGTTCTACCGTCTTCTTGATTCGTAAGATTTATGATGACACACGTGTAGCTTATCCTATCCAGTGTAGAATTTATGTGAACTTATAAAGATAAATATTTTAGTTTAGTTACTTTTCTCATACAAAATTCAAAAGTTTAAAATTTTCAAAAAAAATAAAAATAGACCAGCCGAAAAAAAAAAATCTTTCTATGACCTATAAAATTTGAACTCTCTTCCAAATTCAGGCCTCCAATATGGTGATGCAAAAATATTAAAATTTTGCTATTGAGTAATAGCTTAATAATGTAAAGTGAATTTTGTTAGAGTTACACAATAGTCTCTTATCCTGAATCCCAAAAAGAATCATAGGGATGTTCATTCAAACAACATCATTTAATAAGTCAAACCTCTAATTTATCCTTACAACTGGATTGAACTCAAATTATGAGCATATTGATGGGATCTATGCAACGTAGTGCCGTACGAAAGCTAACACAGAAATTTTGAGCGACGATAACAAAGAAAAAACTTGTATGAGGGCTACATTGTAAATTTGTTTAGAGCTACACAATGATCTCTTGTTCTAAATTTCAAAAAGAATCATAATGATGCTCACGCCAACGATGCCATCCAATAAGTCCAATCTCTTGATGCACCCTTAGAACACAATTGAACTCAAATTGTAAGCACATTGATGAGTTTATACAATATGACATCGTGCGAAAGCTAATAAAAAAAACTTGAGTGATAATAATAAAGAAAATTTTTTTATTTGAGAACTATATTGTGGATGTTATGTTGTATTAAGAAACAATTCTCAATTTATAAAAATATGAAACTTTTTCCTACAAAAAAGGAATTATCTAAATATGGTAAATTTTTATTTTTCTTCAATAAATTATTTATTAATATTAAAATAACATGATTGGTGTCCTTTTTAACTTGAAATTTGTATACATTTTTTTTTGTGTCCTTTTTCACTAACTTTGTATTCTTTCCTTTTACTTATTTAATTCCATAAATAGCTCGACCTTCTTTTTTAAGGTTTAATTTTGTTTTTTTTTTTTCTTTTTAAACGTTTTTTATTTCCTCCTTTTTTGGTGTTCTACTGCCTTTTTTCACTAACTTTGTATTCTTTCCTTTTACTTATTTAATTCAATAAATAGCCCAACCTTCTTTTTTAAGGCTTAATTTAGTTTTTTCTTTTTAAGACGTTTTTGATTTTCTTTATTTTTAATTCAACTTTGCATGCTTATATTATTTAAATTAAATAAAAATATTTATATAATTGAGTAAATGACGATTTTTTCTATTGTGAAATATTTTAATGAAGAGTAAAAAGTTCAAATCACTTTTTTAATCTTCACACTTTTAATTTTATTTATATATATATATATATATATATAGGTGTAAAATAATAATTTAGTATAATCTTATTGATTTATCGATTTACCCAATAACCCAATAAAAAAATTAAAGCCGAACTAATAACCCAGTAATTTGTTTTATAAAATCATTAAAAAATCGTTAACCCAATAACGATAAATCAATAACATTTTTATCGATTCGATTTTTGGACACCCTTTACTTAAAGATCAGTGACTATATCAAATTAAGAAAAATATACATTAGCTAAGTTCATCAATATCTGGACAACATCCATTCTAAAACAACAAAACCTAATCAAAGTTAATAATTTTCCTGGTAATTTTATCCGAATAAAATGAGTCCCAACTCACACCAATTGCCACTAATTAACTGATAGGATTAGGGACTATAAAAAAATGGGAACCGAAAGGAATTAGTATGTAGACATATGTCATAGCCAATAATCTAGATTTCTGCATTCCATCTTTAACACTTAAATTAATTCTCATGTTGGATATTTAATGGGCATGTTAACAATCATATATATTAGGAAGAGGATAACATATTGGTTTTTTTGAAATAAATATTCAAATCACTAAGTGTTAATTAGTAACAACTTTATAAGCATTCATTTATGATATTTTAAAAATAAGGGAAAAAAAGATAGACCTTTAATGGAGTACCTTGTTGCAGTTTTTTTTAAAAAAAATCTTCGGTCTCAAATAAGTTAAAAATAACATCAAATTGATCTTGAGCATCTATCGAAAGTAGCAACACAATCAGAGAAAACTCCTCTAAAATCATGACAAATTCGAACTCAATTTTTTTCGAACCCACTTTCATTTTTCAAGATTTCTAAACTATTCTTCATATTTTCCTTTCTAAGTAGCTGCATGAGTGAGAATTATGTATTTGTTTTAATTTATTAATTTTTCTTTCTCTTATTTTTGCATGCATGCTTAAGTTGCAAAGTTATAGGTTATAGCACAATTACACACTAATTGCATGTCAACTAACACAATTTTGCATCTTTTAACACTAATAACTTAAAAAATTATCTCATTTAAAACTAATCTAATATAATTGACATTATTTTAAAAACAACAAACGAATTACAAATAAAGGCATAGAGTCTGAAATACATAAAATAATAAACTAAGCACACTAAATAATATAAGAAGCCATCGAAATAACTTTATTTATGCTTCAATTTACAACAAAACTTATAAAATAAATAGTATGAAATTTGATAGGAACCTGCATAATGAATTAAACCGAGAAAAGAAGCAAGAACATCATCACCAAAAACTCAAACGGAGACCTGACCTCCACTCTTTTCTTTCCCTTTCTTTTCCTTTTTTCCTTACTTTCGATTTTTCTCTTTTCGTTGTCGTCTGCTTCTTCTTGTTTTCTACTGTTTTGTTTCTGATTTTCTCTCAGTTTTTGTTTGTTCCTTTCTCTCTTTGCCTGTCTTTTTTTTTCCGATCTCCCCTTCTCCCTTTACATGTGTGTTTGTGTGGGTTATATAATAACATGTGTAGGTGTGTTTGTGTTGTCTGTCGTGTATGTGTGTGTTGCCAGAAAAGATAAGAAGTAGGGGACGGTTTTAGGTTAGTGGGGAGAGGGTTACTAAGGGTGGTTTTAGGGTGTGGCTAGATTAGGATAAGATTTTATTTTTATTTATTTAAAAATAAAAATATTAATTAACTTTTTTTTAAATTTATTTTTATACTAAAAAAAATAAGAAAATTTTATAACTAGCCTAAAATAAAATCTAATTAAGAAAAAAAATTACTAGCTTATTTATTAAAATCTAAATTAAAAAAAATTATTTTTTTTAAAAATTATTATTTAAAAATAAATAAATAAACATATCCTAAAATGTAACTTTATATTTTGAACTCCTTTCTACATTCTTTTAAAATGAAACCTAATAAAAATGAAATAAGAGCTAAAATAAATATTGAACAATATAAATATTTAATGCCGAAAAATAGGTTAAAATTCAGGGAGGATCAAAATCACGTATCTACATTTTGCCCTTCTTTTTTTGAAATCTCAAAGAGTTTTCATACAAAGAAGTAGACAACGAGATGAGTTTTGACCCTCTGGTTATTCGAAAGGGTAGAATCTATCTATCTATATATATATAGATTGATACGTGATATATATATATATATATATATATATATATATATAATGTGACTGAATCCTGATTTTAAACAGCCTACATATCCTGAGTTATAAAAAAATCATGCCACGTGTAGTTTAGAGAGGTAAAATAGTGGGACGATGAGTAAGGTTCCGTCGAGTTTCCGGTTTGCAATTTCTGCTTTTACATCCAAATGAAAAACAAAATTTAAAATGAAGATACAAGTGAAAGATCCTATCTATGCACAACTTTTCTGAAATCTTGACTTGAAGCTTCATGACTTCTCAAGTGGTGAGATAGTAGTTATTTTAAGTTGAACTTAAAAAATGAAATGTTCCTCTCTGTCGACTCTTGATATCGGAGAGAAATTTGAAAATTAACTTATTCTTCAGACTTTTTTCTGACTTGAACTTGAAGATCTTTACCTTATTCTTCAGGCGAGCTCCTGAACTTGCAACTTCTTCACCTTGTTCTTTAGGCGGGTTCTTGACTTGCTATTTCTGATTTTCCAAACATCTTCCTGAAGATCAAAGTAAAAGGTGAACTAGAAAAGACAAATTCATTATCTAGGAAGGTCCTGAGATGAAAAATAAAATTTCATTATCCAGGAGGGTCCTAAGTATAAAGTAAAGTCCCATTATCCAGAAGGGTCCTGAGCAGAAAATAAAATCCCATTATCCAGGAGAGCCCTGAGCAGAAAGTAAAATCAAATTATCCAGGAGGGTATTGAGCTGAAAACTAAAATCTCATTATCCAGGAGGATCTTGAGCATAAATTAAAGCGCCATTATCCAGGAGGGTCCTGAGCAAAAAGTAAAATCTCATTATCCAGGAGGGTCCTGAGCTGAAAAGTAAAATCTCATTATCCAGGATGTCCTGAGTTGAAAATAAAATTCCATTATCCAGAAGGATCCTAAGCAGAAAATATAATCACATTATCCAGGAGGGGCCTGAGTATAAAGTAAAATTCAATTATCCAGGAAGGTCCTAAGTAGAAAGTAAATTCCCATTATCTAGGAGGGTCCTGAGAATAAAGTAAAATCTCATTATCCAGGAGGGTCCTGAGAAGAAAGTAAATTCCCATTATCCAGGAAGGTCCTGACCAAAAAGTAAAATTCCATTATCCCGGAGGGTCTTGAGCGGAAAATAAAATCTCATTATCCAGGAGGGTTCTGAGCAATAAATAAAATCCTATTATCTAGAAGGTTCCTCAACAGAAAGTAAAATCCCATTATCAAGGAGGGTCCTGAGCAGAAAACTAAAGTCCCATTATCCAGGAGGGTCTTGAGCAGAAAAGCAAAGTCCCATTATCTAGGAGGGGCCTGAGAAAAAAATAAAATCCTATTATCAGGAGGGTCCTGAGCAGAGAATAAAAATTCATTATCCAAGAGGGTCCTAAGCATAACGTAAAGTCCATTTTTCAGGAGGGTCCTTAGCAGAAAGTAAAAGCTCATTATCTAGAAGGGTCCTAAGCAAAAAGTAAAGTCATATTATCCAAGATGGTTTTGAGCATAAAGTAAAATCCCATTATCCAGGAGGGTCCTGAGCAGAAAGTAAATTCCTATTATCCAAGAAGGTCCTGAGTAGAAAGTAAAATCCCATTATCCAGGAGGGTCTTGAGAGGAAAGTAAAATCTCATTATCCAGGAGGGTTCTGAGCAATAAATAAAATTTCATTATCTAGAAGCTTTCTCAGCAGAAAGTAAAATTCCATTATCCAGGAGGGTCCTGAGCAAAAAATAAAATCTCATTATTCAGGAGGGTCTTGAGCATAAAGTAAAGTCACATTATCTAGGAAGGGCCTGAGCAGAAAGTATAGCAAAGTCCCGAGCTGAAAAGTAAAGTCCCATTATCCAGGAGGGTCTTGAGCTAAAAATAAAAGTCCCATACAACACGAATAAAATTTTTGCCTCAATTTGTACTAGAAAATTTTGTGAGTGTCAGTAGATCATAACTTCTTGAAAAGTACAGAAAGGAGGGTGAATCAGACTTTGATTTTAAAATGTGTGATTTTAAACTCCATCATGCACGTGGTGGGGTAATTTTTTTGCCAAATCAACATTTTTCAAGGTTAAACCCGAACCCCCCCCCCCCCCCCCCCTCTTTTTTTTCAAAAAAACTTCAAAGTCTCTTCTCTGTTCTCTTCCTATTTATTATCTCTCTTTCCTTCATCACTTTTAAAATGTGTAAAAAAAAAAATTCTTTCAATTTCTTCTATTTTACCTATTTAAATTAGGGGTATGCATCGATCAGTTCGATTTGATTTTTATATTATCGGTTCAGTTTATCGGTTTTTTATTTTTAAATATGCTAAATCAATAACCAAATCAATAAGATATTTTCTTATCGATTTTCGGATTATAGATTTTTAGTCCTTAATGATTCAATTTTCGATTTAACGGAGAAGAAAATACTCATAAAATAGAAAAGTAGTAACTAACATGAAAAGAAATCGAATCTTAGTTGCAACTAAAATCCTACTTGTATATATATATATAGATATATGTATATATATATATATTTACACATACACACACACACACATATCTATGGGGTGTAAAATAATAATTTAGTATAATCTTATTGGTTTATATATTTACCCAAAACCCAATAAAAAAAATCAAAACCGAACTAATAACCCAATAATTTTGTTTTATAAAATCATTAAAAAATCGTTAACTCAGTAACGATAAATCAATAACATTTTTATCAATTTTAATTTTTGTGCACCCCTAACTTAAATTGCAATTTCTTACTCCATTAATTATAACAGAAAATGTATTTGTGCATGTGAGTCTCCTCAAAATTCTAATCGAAACTGTAATCTGAAACTACTACGAAACACTAATCGAAAAATAATCACATATTTTTAACACAAAAAAAAACAAAAAACATAAATTTTTAGATAATAGCTTACTTGATCGACGAAAATTCAACAGTTCATTATTTCGGAGTAGAAGAAAACTCAAAACAAAATTTTTTTTAGAGGAAAGTCGGATAATTAATGGTAGAAATGGATTGTTTTTTTATATAGAATAAATATGAGGGAAGTGGATGGTATTTATCCACGTGGACAGATATATAAACAGTTTTTTCCACGTGTATGTGTGTGTTTTACACGTTGTGATCCGCAGGTAAAAAAGGGGCACGCGACTTACTAAATCAACAGGTTGGGGGTACTTAAAACGATTTAAAGTTTAGATGTACATGAATAAAACGAGACAACTTCAGAGTGTAATTGATACTTCTCTCTTTTAAAAAATAAAAAGAACATTCCAACCTTCTTCTCCTATTACTTGTGAATTACTACTAGTTCTTTCTTATAAAAAAAAATCACCTCTATCTATCCATGTTTCTCAATTAGATGTGTGGTATTTAACGACAAAAATAATTCACACATACATATCTTGGTAATAAGGTTGGTCCATTTTTCTTTATTTTGAAATAACTCTTGGAATGAAGGGTATATTAGGTCCATTAAGATAGTTGAAGGGTATTATTGAGCAAAAAACGTAACATTAAGGGCATAGGTCATTTTTGACCCAAAAATATAATGGAGTAAATTTGTCCTATTTTGAATAGTTCACAAGTATTTTATTTTCTCAAGTTTATTTCAAATTAAAAGCAGACATATCTATTGACAGTGATGGAGTAGTAATTTATAAATAATAGTATGAAAAAAAATAGAAGTTTGGGATGATTTTAATGAAGATAGAAGAAAGTTTAGAAGAGTAGGAGAGAGAGAGATAAAAAAGTGAGAAATGCCACTTGGTATAACAACAAAATTACATAGGAGTATCTCTTAGTTTGAATATTTCATCAAATTATTTGTCTATCTTTTTAAATGTAATAATAATTTTACCATTCTAATAAAATAAACTAATTCAAAAATTAGTTAATATTACATTATCAGTGAGGATTCGATTTTCAATTTTGTAATTTCCTTTCCATTTTCCTACCCCCAATATTTAAAAAAGAAAATATTCCATAATTATTAGTACTGCATCTTTATTTCAGGTAAAGGACCAAATTGAAAGAGAGTAAGAGAGTAACAAATTGATTCCCACTTCTCACACAACTATTGTGTGTACAACTTCACCAGCACTAATCTTCTCCCTCATTGCAATTATCAAAATGCTAGACGTAGATCCAAACAAACATCCATCTTTCCCCAATCATTTTCTTGAACAAGGCTTTACGGATAAAATCGTAAGCTTTTTTCTATTTTCTTTTTGTTTCTTATTAAGAAGTCCATGTTTGCATATATATATGTATATTCTTGCTTTGTTTTCTCTATATCTGAGTTTTCCTTACATTGATGATCCCACTTGTTAGTGGATGCCGTCTGCTTTCATCAAACAACAAGAAGATGTTGGGGAAGACGGCCTTATTAAAATGAATGAAGGGCTGATTTGGGAAGACAAGATAGTGAGGGAGGCATCTGTTACCTCATATGTGAAGGAGACTGGCCACGATTTGTGATGCATTACAACATGGAGCTAGGGGACATGTTGATCTTCTTTCTCGTTGACAAGTCGACTTTCCATGTCCTGCCCTACTACAAGAAATCTATTACCAACATTCAATATTTTGAGGAACTCAGCAGTTCCAACGAAGAAAGGGAGGAGAACATTGAAATGGGACCTTTAAGAAATTCTAAGAAAGTTGGAGGAAAGAAAAAAAAAGAACTTAATCTATATAAGAAAAAAAACAGAATTTGAACTAAGAAGAGAAAGAGCAGAAAGCTTGGTTATTTGTTATTGATCACTGCCACATTTACACATAATATCATAACTGGAAATGCTGAATAAAAAGAGTAAAATAAACTATTGTTATATCTAACAATATAGCCTGAAGATCAACAACAGTTATAAAATCAGATTCTGCATGATTGCAGCCTTATTTACCTAAACTTAATCTAATTTTAAAGCTGTATTTTGAATTACAGCAGCTAGTACAGCTAATCTTCAGCTTTTGAGGCACTAATCTTAACACTCCTCTTTTACTCAAGACCAGTAGCACCAAGTCTTTCTCTGAGAAACTCTAATCTTGCTCTGGGTAGAGACTTAGTTAAAATATCGGCATTTTGGAAATCAGTTCCGCAATGCACCATATTTATGTCTCCATTCTTATGCACCTCCCTTAAGAAATAAAGCTTGATCTTGAAATATTTTATCTTTCCATGAGAGATAGGATTATTTGTAATTAAAATTGTGGTTTCATTATCCACAAGGATTTCAGCACTCTTTTTTTGTTCCATATACAAAGCTACCAGAAGCTTCCAAATCCAAAGGGTTTGATACATAGGTAAAGCAGCTGCAATGTATTCTGCTTCGGTTGTAGATTGAGGCACAACATCTTGCTCAATCCAAAGGGATTGATACATAGCTAAAACAGCTGCAATGTATTCTACTTCAGTTGTAGATTGAGCCATAACATCTTGTTTCTTTGAACAACAAGAAATATTCCTGAACCAAAACTAAAATAATAACCTAAGGTGCTTCTCATATCATATAAGCAACCAACCCAATCACTATCAGAAAATCCACGAAACTGAAAATCTGATGTCTTTTTTAATATAATGCAAAAATTAATAGTACCTTTGACATATCTAATCATACGTTTAGCTTCTTAAAAATGAATTTCACTAGGACAATGCATATATCTTGAAAGTAAACTCACACCATAAATAATATCTGGCCTCGTTGCAGTCAAGTACATTAGGCAACCTATTTGACTCCTATAAAGTCCCTCATTAACCTTTTCAGCTCCATCTTCTTTGCAAAACTTCTTATTTTGATTCATAGGAGTTGCAGTAGACTTGCAATCTTTAATTTTGAACTTTTTGAGAATTTCTTTATCATATTTCTACTGGCATATAAAGATCTCATTTCTTTTTTGCTGAACTTCCATTCCAAGGAAATAGAATATTTCACCAAGCTACGTCATCTCAAAAACTCTCATCATTTCAGTCTTGAACAGAATGATCAATTCCAAATTGCTACCTATAACTAGCAAGTCATCTATATACAAAGAGACAATGGTTAAATCAGAATTCTCTTTTCTAATATAGAGCGTACACTTGCTGAGGCTTTGTTGAAAGCCTAAGATAAGAAGATGAGCATCAATTCTGCTATATTAAGCTCTAGGAGCTTGTTTCAAACCATACAATGCCTTCTTTAGCAAGTACACTTTGTCTTCTTTGTCTTTGATAGAAAAACCTTCAGGTTGTTCTACAAAGATTTCTTCTTCAAGGTAGCCATTTAGAAAAGCGGATTTCATATCAAGCTGGTGGATCTTCCATTCTTGTTGAGATGATAATGCTAACAACATTCTTATCGTATTCAAATGAGCGACTGGAGCAAAAGTTTCAGAAAAATCTACTCCAAACATTTGCACATACCCTTTTGTATCTAGCCTGGTCTTGTACTTATTTATAAAACCACAAGGATTGAGCTTACTTCTATAAACTCACTTGACTCTAATAGACTTCTTGTGTGATGGTCTGTCAACCAGCTCCCATGTGTTGTTCTTTTCTATCATTTTGAGCTCCTCCTGTATTGCATATCTCTATTTCTCATCTTTCGCAGCCTCTATAAATCCTGCAGGTTCTAGAACTGCAACATTACACCTTTGATAAATATCAAAAAGTGTTCTTGTGCCTCTAACATGTACATCATCATCTATAAATTCTAGGTTCTTTTTCTTTTCATCATCTTACCAGCTCCAAGTGTCATACTCCACGAACTTGGCGCCCCTACTAACAGTTATTTTTTCATTTAAGGCTGATAAATCCTGTAAGCTTTTGATAGATTACTATATCCTACAAAGATTCTAGGTTTAGCTTTCTTATCTAGTTTATCTCTTTTCACCTGAGGTACATAAGAAAAACAAAGACAACCAAATATTTTCAGATTTGTTAGCGAAGGTTTGTGACCAAACCAAGACTCAAATGGTGTCTTCTTTTGCAAAGCCTTAGTTGGCAATCTTTTAAGCAGAAATACTACGATATTGGCAGCTTCAACCCAAAATTTCTTTGGCGGCCCTTTCTTATGGAGCAAACACCTTGTTATCTTTATTAGCGTCCTATTTTTCCTTTCCACTACTCTGTTTTGTTGAGGAGTATAGGGTGCTATTAGCTAATGCTTAATTCCTGCTTCATTACAAAACTTGTTGAACTTTTCTGAAGTATATTCAATTCCATTATCTGTCTTTATCACCTGAATTCGGGAACCACTCTAATTTTCCACAAAAGCCTTAAATTTACAAAATACATCAGCGGCCTCAGATTTAAAAATCAAAAAATAAATTCAATAATATCTGAAACAATAACCAATAAAAGCAATGTAGTACTTACTACCATTTAAAGATGGTGTTTTCTAAGGTCTGCCTATATACGTATGAATAAGTTGCAGCTTTTTCTTTGCCCTCCGTGGTGAATTCTAAAAAGAAATCCTTGTTTTCTTCCCATACTAACAAGCTTCCCAAGCAGGCAAATTTTTCTCAAGGCTCAGAACACCTTCTGCGAGTTGATTTTCTTTCATGAAGAGTATTGCATCATGATGATAATGTCTGAGTCTTTTGTGCCATAATTCTGGATTATTTTCCAAATGGACAGCTGTTGCTTACTCCTCGACCAATAGATTCAAGAAAAAACTTCTTCCTTTCATCTTGTCCTTGAACATATCCTTATTATCAAAATCCTTGATGACACATGCTTTTTCTTCAAACAACGTTTTAAAACCATTTTCAATTAGCTGTCCAACACTTAAGAGGTTTTGATCAAGATCGGGAACAAAGAAAATATTAGTTAAAAGTTTCAAACATGTAGGGCTTTGAATAACAACTGTTCTTTTGCCTTTTGTATCAAGATATTCTCCATTTCCAATTTTGACTTTAGAAATAACAGATCTATCTAGATCTTCAAAGAGCTCTTGATCACTGGTCATATGATTTGTATATACGCTATCAATCAACTAAATTTTAGAAGTGCTTTTGCTAGCAAAACTAGCTGCTACAAATAATTGCTTTTCTTCATATTGATTTACAACAACCTTGGCTTCTTCTTGTTGCATTTGTGACTTGCATATCCTCTTCACATCGCCCAAGTGACCATATTTATTGCACTTGACATCTGATCTCCATTAACATTTCTATTGAGAGTGATTTGTCTTTTTGCAATAAGGACGGGGTGGATTACTTACTCCGTGATTGTTGTACTTATTGCCTTGCATTTGCTTCTATTTTTTTCTTTCCCTTGTATGACTCGTTTTGTGATTTAGCTTGAAAATCATCTTCAACATAACCTTCTTTCCTCATTATTTTTCTTTGCTCTAATGCCTGCAAAGCTTTAACAACTTTTGCCAAGGTAATGCTTGACAGATCCTTAGAATTCTCTAAAGAAGAGATGCGGCTTTATATTTCTCAGGAAGTATGACAAGAATTTTTTGAACAATTCTTTCATCAGTAAAATCCTTACCAACAATCTCACCTTGTTGGCTAAGTCAAGTAGCTGATCTGCATAATCTTTTTATAGTTTTTGATTATTTCATTCTCTTCATTTCAAATTCCCAACTCAGATTCATCACTTGCATAGTATGAACTCTTTTATTTCCTTGATATTCTTTTTTGACATAATCCCAAATTTCTACAGGGGACTTCATTTGCATAATTCTGGTAAGAATTAAAGAAGATACTACAGAGAAAAGGCATGCTTTGGCTTTGGATTTTCTTATCTTTTTCTCCTTATGATGTTTCATCATTCACTGTTGGATTAGCTCCAAAAGGAGCTACTTCATAGTTCTCCTCTACTTTTTTTCCATAGATCCAGTGCTTCAAGATGAACCGTCATTCTAATTGCCCAAGCTTGATAATTCTCACCATTCAAGACGAGCGGAGTTAGAAAGCTTTTTTAGAATTCATTTTCTCTAAACTATTTAAGATAACATTTTAAAGAAAGGTTATATAGAAAGAACTTGTGTTCTTATTCACTCTCTTCTCACAGGTCCCTCAAGATGGCAATGCTTTGATGCCAATCTGTAGGAAAGAAAAAAAATAGAACTTAATTTGTATAAGAAAAATAGAACTTGAACTAAGAAGAGAAAGAGCAAAAAGCTTGGTTATTTGTCATTGATCACTGCCACAATTAAACATAATATCATAACTGAAAATGCTGAATAAAAGGAGTAAAATAAGCTATTATTATCTCTAACAATTATAGTCTAAAAATTAGCAACTGTTATAAAATCAGATTCTGCATGATTGCAGCCTTATTTACCTAAACTTAATTCAACTTTAAAGCTATATTTTGAATTACAACAGCTAGTACAACTAATCTCCAGCTTTTGAGGCACTAAACAAAAGTCAAGCACCCACATCTCATTATGCACTTCGTTCCTTGCAATAAAGTTTGTGTGTTCAGTTCACTTGCACTTTTTTTTGGTGCATTGAATTGTATTTTTGTGCAAGTTTTAATGGAAATCAAATTAGACTATTGGGGGAGTCCTTTAAGTTATGTTGTGGCGCTTTTTGATGTTTTGGGTGTTCTTTCTTGTAAACCAAGCTATCAAATATCATGTTAAGAAAACATCAGATTGATTGTTTTTGGTAATTAACAATTATTACTTTTTTTAAGTAGGTACCTTTTATTTCTGAAAACAAATCACATTTTGATGTTCGAGTGGCATTTCATTTCAATTTAAGTGGCTTGTTAAAATTATGGAAGTTTTGGGAGTTTTTTTCTTTTTTAAAAAAAAAAAATTGGGGGCAGGGATAGGAGAAATGAGGAATCGGCCGACAAGGAGAAAGTTCTACTAGTCAATCAATTGAGTTATTGAGATTCCTGAGAAAATAATGTTTTTGTGTATGTATACCAGTTTATTTATCTAACTTGATGGTAATATATATATTTCCTTGAAATCCCATAGTATACGGTCCACTGAGTCGAATGATGAGATCCAGATAGTACCCCAAGAAGCAATAGAGGGAAAACAAAATTTTCAGACATGGCTGTGCATTCTTTAGAAAATCTAAGTCCTAATTGTCCATTGGGACAGTCTAGCAAAATAAAAAGACGAGAAGGAGATGCAGAGAATGATGTTTCACATGACATGCATATCAAAAGAATGGAGATTGAGAAGTTGCTTGAAGAGCGCGTTTCTTCACCTTCTTGCACAAGAGAGGGCCAAAGTGAGTTCTTTATCTGCACAGTCATCTCATTACGTGTAAATTCTGTGTTAACGCGATGATCTTAATTTTCTGTGTGAAGCAAGAGACAGTGAAAGATGCAAGATGCAAAGCAAATAATCCAGTATATTTTATGATGTGCAGAGAGCAGTATTTGACAAAGAGAAAGCTGTAGCATATCTAAGAATCCATTCTTTATATATTTTTTGCCCCCATCGAATATCTCCAGGTCGCATCTGGTAAGCTCTACAAATTAATCATCAGTGTATATACTTTATCAACTCAATTCATTTAGTTCATCTCTTTTGGCAGACCATAAAGTTGACATTTGCTAGGAAATATATCCCGAAAAACTGCAGCAAGATAATGCTTCGGGTTGCAGGCAAGGAATCTTGGGCTGCCATATATTCTGTGGGACCAACACGAGCTAGAATTAGCTCTGGATGGAGCACGTTTGTGGTTGGCAATCACTTAAAATTAGGCGATGTTTGTGTATTTAAAGTGATTAAAGGCACTCAGGTCGTCATGGATGTCACTATATTTCATGCAGCTGAGAGCATGCCAATGCCAATGGGCCAGACTATAATTAGTTCTTGTTACTGGTTGATATAGTAAAATGAAGTTAGTATTACGAAGTGAATCTTGAAGGAAGGATTCTAAAATTTGCTCAATGTGAAATTAAAATGAGTTACTATAGTTCAGTCTTGCCTTCCTAACAAATTTTCAGTAGTATTTTTTAATGCAATATATATATATATATATATATATATATATATTTGAAGAAAAACTAGCCGAAGGGGGTTTAACGCTTACTATATATATATGTAAAAATTAATTTTAATCATGTATGAATAGTAATATATATTCATAAGACCGACCACAAGTGGTTAGTTTTCCCCAATTTCCGACCACAAGACCGACTAAAATTTGTGGTCGGAAAAGTAGTGGTGGCTTTTCAAAAACCGACCACATGTGGTCGATCTTTTTTAAAAATATATATTTATTTTTAAAATTCATTATTATTTTATTAAAATTGAAAAATAATTTTAGGGAAAAAAAATCGACCACAAGAGGTCAATTTTTTTATTAAATTAATTTATTAATTTTAATTAAAAACCGACCATATGTAGTCGGTTTTTAATTGAATTAATTTATTAATGTAATTTAAAACCGACCACATGTGGTAGGATTTTTTGTAAAATTTTTCAGAAAAACCTACCACATGTGGTAGGGTTTTTGTAAATTTTTTCAAAAAAACCTACCACATGTGGTTGTTTTTTTGTATTAAATTTCAAAAAAAAAAAAAACTACCACATATGGTCGGTTTTTTTGATAATTTTATAAAAAAAATATTGAAAATTTTCAAAATACAAATATTAAAAATCAAATTATTTACAAGATAGCCCACCCATCATTTACAAACATTAAAAATCAAATCAAATTATTTACAATACAACCCACCAATCATTTAATATACAATCAACCAACCACCATAAGAATACAAACATTAAAAATTAAACTATTTACAAAATTTATTGAGGTTACGAATCCAAACTATAAAACATACAAAAGACTAAAAACAACAACTCATCATCCGCATCTTCATTCTCAGCCTCATCTATCTATTATCAATATTTCGTGTTGATATATCCAGCTGTAATCAGGTTCCATCTACATAATCAATCATATTTAAATAATTAGTTCCAAGTCACAAAAGTTCTCATTTTAAATACCTATACCTTTCAAGTCACTAATTCACTTCACAAGTTATCAAACTAAACTAAATTCAAAAGGAAAAGTTCACGTTTAAAGTACCTACACTTAAACATTTTGAAGTAACCAATTCACTTGTCAAGTGACCACAATTTACTAAAATCAAAACGCAAGTTCACATTTCAAGTACCTAAATTCAAAACAAAAGTCACTAATACATAATTCAAGTACCTAAACATTTTCAAGTTACCAAAAATTCAAAATGAAAAGTTCACATTTCAAGTACCTACATCTAAACATTTCAAGTCACTAATTCACTTCACAAGTTACCAAACTAAACT